>NW_027481799.1:0-21777 GCF_965637985.1 Blastobotrys vanleenenianus
GAGAAGTTGAAGCATTCCGAGATTGGGTTCTATTCGACAAGAAAGATCACGGATTCAGCATGAAGGACGCAGCCAAGGCTGTATCGATTGCTCACGGCCTTAATGAGAGTTTCTTGAAGAAGTGCTCTGTGCCAGTCAAGCTTACTGAATAAGTATGTTGCTATAGAATGGAAAAATATATCGTTACTGATCTAGCCTATAAATAGAGTGGCCTTTGGCAGCATTTGTAGTCTAAAGAAATGTCGCGTATTAAATTTTCTCTGTCCTGTGCCATTAAGATGTGAATAAGGTACTTTTTTTTGTGTGGAATAGAAAAGCGAAAAAACTCCTGGGGTCGTCTGGTCCTGGAAAATCAACTTGATGGGACTTTATCCAGTCTACGAAGATCTGGTTCCATTTTTGGGATACAGGACCTCTGGAACGGACTCCTTTGATATATACTTTATAAAAGGAATGAATCCATTGGACTAAACATCGTCTTCAAAAAGTCGATGTCATCAGGAAGAAGAGGCTCCTCGGATAGCTGTGCGGCACCTTGGTCACATTGCTCGTCTTGACTGTCGTTTAGCATACGCTCGAAAAACTTGACTATCCAGGGAGCATGATCCCAATTCTCCTTTGCCTGTGTTAATGTCATGAAACAAATTTGTAACTGCAATTTCGATGAAACGGAGCCATTCGATTGAACATCATTCATCAGGATAGCCATTGCAGTTACAATAATCGAGTACATGTCCTGCGGAATTTGTATCGTACCGATCACTCCAAGTTTGCCAACCATGGAGGCAATTTCTGATGCAGCCTTTACTGCTTGTTCTAAGGAACACATTTCCAGTGTTTCTGAGTCGGCCATTCTCGGGCGATAGATAAATATGATCATATGGTTATAAACCATGCAAGCGTAGATAGCAGCTAGGCTGGAAGGGTTTTCGGTCCAGTCTAGACATTTTGGAAGATTGTTCTTCCATTCCATTAACTCCGCATAGTGCTCAGTCGGATTTGCCTGAGGGTCGGAATGCGGTAAATAACGGGCGTTGAATACCTTCATCATAAGCATATTCAACTTGGCGTTTTGGACCAAAAAATGGCAGTTGGCAATATCACGCTTCCCGAACCTCCTGTCCGACGGATCTAAGTCGTGATCAAATTCTTGTAGTGATAAGAGCTCAAAATCTGATCTCGAATCGCATGTCTTTTGAGGCCGACCAAAATTGAGTGAAGTCATGAAGTCACGGAACACAATACACCACCATATAACCCTCAAGTGGTTCTTGTCCGCTTCATCCATTTTCATTCTCGCTGTCGAGCGGTGTAAGCCCAGATCCTCGGCAATTGTAACTGCAATTGCGAGCCATGATCGGTTATTCCACACCCGCCTTGGTTTTCCACCATAAAAAGACAATAGTACTGCAGTTTGCAATATAATCAAAATGTCCTCTTCCTGCTCCTCGTCAAACAATCGCTTAGCTTCTGCATAAAACGCCTCCTTGGCCTCCTCACGGCTCGAATACCCCGCCCTATAAACCACAAACTGCTCGCAGTGGTAGCATGCCGCGAAACAAACTGCATTCAGCAGCAACAATGGCACGTCATTGGCTGCATATTTTTCGGCGAACCATTGGCGGTTTATTACCGGGTAAAACGGATGCACTGCGTGAAAGTATGAAGTCACCAAGGCATCCAGGACTCCCGATTGTAGCGAGAATACCACTGATCCTGTGCTTGATTCCAATGACGAAGCAGAGGACGGACTTACTAATGAAGAAGCTCGAGGAACCTTGACTTGTGATATGTTGCTCATAGTGACATGGCCACTATCTTTCTGATGCCTGACCAAGAATGACAACGGTGAGGATTCGCCGACAAACACAAGAGTATTTTTGTCAATTGTCGATCTCGTCTCGCTCTGATCAATCAGCACTCTCATGCTACGCCTGTTGCCGTTTTCGGACCATGACAGTAGCATATCTGGGCTCTGCTCTTCAAAGCCAGTGCCTTGCCGAACGCTCAGATGCTCGCCGATAGCTGAGAAGCCGAATATCGGGCTTTTGATTACATTCCCCACAGCAGGATTTTCGCTTGACCCATCTGCATCCTGTGCAGCTTCGCCATCTGAAGAGCTCTTCCCGCTTAGCGGCACTAATGAAAGCACTTTGGGCGTCTCAACCTGAACACTGAACGGACTTAATGGCTCGGACTGTTCTTTATCCTCCCCTGCCGGAGTTGCTTGACGACTAGTCCGCTGCCGGCTAGAGAGCCTGGTGGAAATCTTGGAAGTTGCCGGTACCGTGTTCTCTCGCCCTGGAAGGCGCTTAGATGGAAACAGATCGCATTGATCGTAGCCTTTAGCATGGCACCTCGAGCAAGGATTTCCATGTGTCATTATATCGCACTTCATTTTTGATTTATGGCATTTCATGCAGGCAAAGATCGATCGCCTGTGACGGCCCTTACTAGATTTTGGCATCTTTGAGTAGAAGTGACTTGTCCAAAATTACTGTTCTCCTACTGCCATGATATCAACCAAACTCGAGATCAATCGGTGACCCCGCTCTAGCAAACTGTGGGGATGCAAGCAGGTGGGGGTTTCGGCAAGACCCCCTAAGTCTCCGGCAAGACGTACCACAGCATCATCATCGGATCCGAGCGGGGTATTAATCCCGCATTAACGGAGCTGCATGCATGTTTTGCACTTTCATCTAGGTCATGAAATTACGGTAGGACCTATCCGGGGTATTTGGCTGCTTTAAGCCAGAAACGACGCTCTCTGAGAGCTGGGGGGGGGGAAGGAAATTTAGTGCATCCAATGTAGATCGCCTCCGAGTGTCTTTCGGTTAAGGTGGGGTAGCCAACGTATTTCGGAATAATAAGTATGAGAACAATCCTGAATTTCGATGGCCAGAGAAATCAGACGATATGTCCAAAAATCCACCCAAATTGTACTCCATTATGCCCTGTGCCTTGCAGATTATGCTCTGCTGTGGCCTCGGCTTCACATTATTTGGGTACGACGCAGTGCTATATGGAGGAGCCATCATCAATACGTACTTTTTGCGCGACTTCGGCAACCCGGACTCCACCATGCTGGGCCAGATCTCGGCGACTTTCGACTTGGGAAGTTTCGCTGGATGTATCGTCACGTGTTTCATTGGTGAGCGACTTGGACGAAGGAAGACCATCATGCTTGGTTGCGCAATTCACATCGTTGGCGGGGTCCTGCAAGCATCATCCTTTGGAATTCCACAATTGATTGTGGGACGACTAGTTGCGGGGGTCGGAAACGGACTGATTACCTCAACTCTGTCAATCTGGCAATCGGAGACTTGTGGTGCACTTTATAGAGGCAAGATGATCGCTGCACAGCTGGGTATTCTCACCATTGGTGCAGTCGTGTGTGCATGGATCAATTTCGGTATGAAATTTGTCAATTCCTCGTTCGCGTGGAGATTCCCAGTTGGGCTGCAGTGCCTATTCGCAGTGCTCTGCGGCAGCATGGCTAGCTGGTTGCCAGAGTCCCCTCGTTGGTTGATTTCCAGAGGTAGGACTGAGGAAGGTGAAGAGGTTGTTTCTCTGCTGCTCAAGAAACCCGTTGACAGTCCCGAGGTCCAGGTCATGAAAAATGAAATTATTCTGAATGCTGATCACGAGAAAAAACTTGCCGAGAGCTCGACCTGGAAGGATCTGTTCCGGAATGATGAAGGTCAAAATCTGCGACGAATCACGCTGGGAGCCCTTACCCAGCTGTTCCAGCAACTTGGAGGAATCAATGTCATCAACTATTACATGGGTTACATTGTGCAGAAATATGCCGGCTTTAACCAAAGCCAGGCCCTAATTCTTGCTGCTGGTAACTTGATGAACCAGGCCTTTTTTACGTTTGTGGCTATTCTCTTTATTGAGTCCTTCGGCAGAAAACGAACCATGTTTTGGGGCTACATCGGCCAGGGAATCTCTTTTGCTGTGGTCGCTATAGGGTTGGGGGTCGGCACCCAAATTTCGCGACTGGTGGCAGTAGCATTCATGTTTGTCTTTATTTCAGTCTATGGATTGTCAAACAACTTTGTTCCATGGTTATACCCCGCCGAAATTAACTCTCAGCGATACCGATTTCTCGGTGCGGCCGTTTCCACTGGTACTAACTGGCTCTTTAACTATGTGGTGGTAGTGATTACCCCAGTTGCCACAAGCAATATCGGCTATCGATACTATATTGTATACGCCGTACTGAACGCGGTATTTGCCGTGGTTTGTTACTTTTTCTTCGTGGAAACTGCGCGGCTATCTCTTGAGGAAATTGACCAAATGTTTGCTCGAAACTTCCGAGAGAGCCGTGGAAAAGAATATGTTACCCCCAATGATATCGCATTTGCCGCTAAGCTTACTCCGAAGACTGAGCATCTAGAAATTACGGAGGAAGAAATCGTGTAAATATGGGATATGTTTTTGTATAATATTGATGCTGCCTTAGTTGCTATTATAGGACAATCATAGCTATTATAATCTTTGTTTTTGTGCTATCTTATAACGATCTAGGTATTATACTTCTATCGCATTCGGAGGCCATTCGGAATCATTGCAAAGGAGGGGCGAAACGTGACCATAGAAGCTGAAATACATTCCCTGACTATGCGCGATTACTCTGGTCACCTAGCTAAACTATTTTTTAAGTACAAGTACAGTAATACCTAATTTTAGAGCTAGTACCGTTCTCAAATTTAGGCTGCCGGATTTTATTTGGGCATATCGACCCCTGAATGTACGGCTGTACAGTATTGGGGCTTTGGCAAAATTGTTTATAAACCGTCGAGATTTACTACTAAGTTGTATAATCGCATAGCACACAAAAAAAGTAGCTGAAAGAGAGAGAAGGATAGAAGGAGAGAAAGAGCATATGAAATTCTACTTATCATTTGGCAGAATAAAAGACGACTTAAGAAGCGTTTTGGGACCGCCGCGGATGAAGAGCTTTATTTTTGAGATCAACAGTATACCTTCCGCGTAGGATTTTCGCAGCAGGCCCCAAAGGTGTATTAGTCTGTGTAAGAGGAGAAGTATAAGCACTGTCAGGGCTTAGTAGGGACGCAAAATCGATAGAACACATATCTATAAGTTAGTACATCATACATTGAACAATTTTTTTAATTAAGCCCTTAATTTGTTAAACTCCTCCTGTATCAGAAGATCAGTAATTATGTACGTGGCTTCCCGGCTTTCAGTACTTGAAAGAGCTCCAGGAGCGACTGTCGGTCTTCTGGTGCCAATACCCTTTAGAGCCAATACCTACCAGTAAACAGTATACACTCACGTTACTTCACTTTAGTGGCCTATGAGTCATGTTAAATTATACCCCGGAAAGCTAAGTATCTTTTAGATATCCTTGCTAAAGGTGTGTAAACGTCCAAAACACTTTGACCTTAGTGTCAGTGTACTGGCATGAAATGGTTCACATCCACCGTTTATCGCCATAATGCCCTAACCCATAAGCCTGCCTCTGCATATATACTACGTTATCCAGTGGTGCCTTCCGGTGGCATAATGAGCGGCCGAAGAACCTTAGACCTGCGGAGTTTTAAGGATATTTATCTCCGGGCTTTTCGATCTCCGAAACCCGGTCGGAAGCCGGATATATAACCGAACACCGGAATTTCGACACGCAGGTGCTTAAATATCGCAAATTTCGAACCTCCTCCGCACACTCTCGCAAATAAAACTATAATGGCTTCCAAGGGTCCATCTTCTTGCTGCACTAGCGGCTTTCGACATAGTAAGTAGTCTGCCCTGAGGTGTCGCCAATCACTAACTGTTTTTTTAGCCGGTGATATAACCGGTAAGATCATTACTGCCGACGATATCGAATACTACGTCACAGGCCCAGAGTCTGACAAGGTGCTGATCATCTTCACCGACGTGTTCGGCCACAAGTTCAAGAATATCCAGCTCATCGCCGATCAGTTTGGTGAGAACGGATACAAGGTCGTTGTTCCAGACCTTTTCTACGGGGACCCCATCTCCGTAGAGCAGCTTAATTCCGGCATGGACATTAGGAAGGTTTGGTTCCCGAACCACGGTCCAGAGAAGACGCGACCAATTGTCGACAATGTGATGAAGTATGTCGAGGCCGAGCTCAAGCCGCGATACGTCGTTGGCACTGGTTACTGCTTTGGTGCCAAGTACGCCGTCCAGATGCTGGGCGACAAGAAGGTCCAGGCAGCAGCCATTGCGCACCCATCTCACATCACCATTGAGGAGATCAAAGCCATCAAGGGCCCGCTTTTCATCTCTGGTGCTGAGACTGACAGAAGCTACAGCGAGGAGTTCCGAGCTGAGACGGAGGCGACCCTGAAGGAGATGGGTGCTACTTACTACACCACCCTTGCTTCGGGTGTTAATCATGGATTTGCCGTGCGAGGCGATCCTTCCAAACCAGCTGATAAGTTCGCCATGGAGAAGTGCTTCTGCGACTGGGTAGAGTGGTTCAACTTCCACGACAAAAATTGATAGTCCCGGCTTTAGCGGGAATCTTCGGGCATTTTAGGATTCAATTGGCATGATTCATCTCAGGGTATTATAGGGGAAGTTTGTGAAATGATGTTAACGTATAATTATGAGTATAATAAATTCTGATAAAAAAAGCTAAGATCTCATAATTACATAGATCCAATCTATAGATAGTTGAGTTCTTGGTGTAAATGTACGACGAGAGTACAGCCAATGGAGTTTGCAGGTCTATTAGGGATGCACAACTACCTAAAAAACCAGCCGCCATGACCGCTTGAATACGTCCCTAATGTCACTCTCAGAAAGTGTATGCAGCATCATCGGGCAGAAACTCATCAACTGAAAGCAATAAATGTTGCGAGGAATGATTACCTTGCCGAACCGAGGAGAATCTTATTTCATGCCCCCTGCTAGTTTCGCGCATTTCAGAAGAACAGCGACGTTATTGGGCCGTAAAACGAAAGAAATGTAAACTCCACGGCACTATCTGTACACAACTTCGCAACTATCAAAGATATCATTATGAACAAGCCGACATGGTAATGGCATGGTTGCTGATAATATGTTGTATTTCGGATTGACACCCAATTTTCCGGCACATTGCAAGCATGTCAGGGTGTATACATTTGAACTGTACATAGATTCTCCTCAGATATAGTATTTTAAAACTACTGTTGCGTTAAATGAGGAGACAGTTCTTCTATTTTCAATAAATTATCCGCTTTATTGTAGCCTGCTTGACTTGGATAACGAAAGCGGGTTCGGAGTTAGAATTTCATCCACCTCCAGCCAACAGAAAGATATCTTGTCATGACGGCAGATGCAAACGCAACGAAAAAAAGAACGCCGCAGACAATAATAAGATTCTGGTAGTCAGTACCTCGAATAAGTAGTCCAGATAAGGGGATGCCAAAGAGGGGCGCAAAGGCGGAAACAGTGTAGATAGTTCCGAACCGTTTGCCATAATCTTCGATCTTACAGATTTGGCCAAAGCAAACCCCTGTTAATGAAATAACCGTGCCAGTAGCAAACCCAAATAGGAGGGTGAAAATGACCATGGCAACATACTTATCGCCGAATGGTAACCAGACGACGAAAATACTAGCCATTCCTAATATGCAGAACGCGGACATCGTGTTATAGCGGCCGTATCGATCTGCTGCCAAACCAGAGATATAACGGCCAGGAATACCCAAGGCATTCATCAGCGCAAGCATGAGATAAGCTTGCGTCTGTGACATACCCTGAGCCAGGCAGTAGGACGGAAGGAAAGTGACCCCAATCAGAAGAGCTAGTTCAAGCGACAACGTCATGAGAGTAAGAAAAATGAATCGCTTATCCTTAAATGCTCCAAGATCAATGATGTTTCTCGGGTGTAGCTTGAGTGATTTTTGTTCCAATCGTGGTCTAATCAGGATAAACGCAAGAATAAGAAGCATCGTTGACATGAAGGCCAAGCAACGGATAGCCCACCCAAAGCCTACTTTAGAATAGAGACTGCGGAGCATTATAGGCATAATTAGTCCTCCAACAGACCCACCAATAGTTGCAACCGTTGTCGCCACACCTCGCTTTTTGTTGAACCAATGACCAACCACGGCTATAAACGGAGTCATTAGCATCGAAGCACCTAGACCTGCGCCTACACCGAATGCAAGAATAAACTGGTAGTACTTAGTACACAGACTTGTCATGAAAAGACAGAAGACGTGAATGGAGCTACCAACGACCACGAGATGGGATGGACCATATGCGTCGAAGAACTGGCCAGCTTCATTAGCAAAGAATAGATACACGAATGAATAGATCGAAAATATCCATGACACCTTGGATGTGGAATACTGCCTAAGCTGGTTTTCTTCGATATATGCTTGTACTGCACCCAGGGAGTTTACAATACCAAAAATCGCCGTCAGGCCAAAGAAGCTCCCGAGTACTACTCGCCAGGCAATCCAGCCACCCTCAGGGAATTCATCTTCCTCCTCAACTTCGGAATTTTCAATGCTGAAAGCTTGAGTAGAGGCTTTGGTATTGTGGTTATTAGCTGGCTTTACGCTTTCGTTGGAGTTCTTCGATGGGCCAATATATCCTCCGTCTGTAAGGGTAATTGGGTTAGTGCAAAGCTGGTTATCATCTGCTCTAGTGTGAATCTGAACAGCTTTAGAAATGATGCTTGTGGTAGCTGATAAAATGCTATCTTCGTTGGACGTTGGCACCTCGGCGTAATCATGAAATTCTGCTGATAGGTCAGCCGATTGTGCGATTTCTTCTGTATAAATTTGATCTCTGATCATATCTTATGAATGAAAGCTTAAATCTAGCCGGGTATGGTGGGAAGTTCCAAAAACTTCAAACTGGCAGCTGGCAACATATATATATCTTGAGGATATCTAAGACGCATGTAATTTCATGAAAAAGTGGACAATAAAAAGTGCGGAGGCTTTTCCTATGTTCCGATGTCTATCTGCTGGTAACCGCTTGTAACCGCGAATGATCCTTTGGATTCCCAGATTTAGCTTTAATGGGTAATTTTCCTGTATCTTACACCTATAAGCCGCTGCTCTGCGTAAACATGACTCACTTATATCCGTGAAACAAACGGTTGTAAAGGAATGTTCGCTGACTGATATCTAAAAGACGAGGAGTTTCGCTGACTGATACCTGAAAAAGGGTCATGTTGTTGTCAGTTTGCCAGAATATCCCGACCCGACAGCCGCACGCTTATGAAATAGGGTTTCGCACAACCCTGACTCCTTAGGGTACAGTCTCCTTACAAAATGATGTGTATAAATGAACAAACCATGTACGGCAATTAGTTGGGTGTTCTGATCGAGTAATTATTTATTATAACATAAGTGGTGAACTGGCAGCTATTTGAATGAAAAATACATTGCATGTGTGCACACGTTTTCAATTGAAGGTATTCCATTACAGTAAATGGTTGGCCGTGCAAGTAACATGCTATAAGATATACCGAATACATTCTGAATTGGGAACAGTTTTCTAGAAGTAATCATATTACCGATATCTAGAACAATTTTGGATGGATTGTGGGTCCATTACCGACTAACGGCAGAGATATCAATGCTGCCTCCAACCCACGAACAATGCAACTAGAGAATGAGAACTACGCGTCGCAACTGAGCTACCGGTATCTAACTTTTAGCATATGTTTACTGCGCATTATACAGACAGTATACCCCGCGTCAATGTGACAATAGTGTAGTATCTTCTGTCAAAAAATCTGAACTATTAAGTAGGTACAGTCAATTATATGATGGTTAGATTAGATATGAACTAAGGCTGTGCGGAGGCTCTATAACTCTTCAAGGCATCAAGAGCCTCAGCTTTACCATGGCCGGCGATAAGGCTCTTTAAAATAATATCCTGCTCTGTATCAGGGCTCATATCACTGGCCTTAGGGGCATTGTTATCCAAGTTGTTCGGAAATGGATACCCTTCTCCTACGGCAGCCACGAGCGATCTCACTTCGTCACTCAGTCCCTTTTCTTTGTATAATGCGACCAATTCGTCCCACGTACTTTCAATGATGGGTATAGCATCAATTGCCTCCATGGGCTTCCCAAATGCACTGCTGATTTGAAGCAAGTTTACCAAACGGTCAATATCAGAAGATTCGTTTTTTCCTGCAGCATGGAAAAGCGCAGGATTAAAGAAAATTCCGTCGCCTTTCTCCAAAGGAAGAGAAACGTAATTCTTGAGAAAGAATTCATCGAATTCTGGGAGCCTATATGCCACATAACCAGGAGAGAACATTTGGCTAAAAGGCAGAAGACGAGTAGGGCCACTCTCAACAGGAACATCAACATGGGCAACTGCACCTTGTAAGGTTAAACACTGGCTAGCAATCTGCAAAGCACGTGGATATTGAGAGCAAGACTCAGAGGTCATAAAGCCGAGGTGGTAATCTCGGTGGGACACCTGAGGCTGTCCGCCTGGCTTGACATTGTTAACTTGGGCAGTGATTCGGTAGCCAGGGCCCAACCAAGCGGAAGAAATTAGACTGAGGTATGGATTGGAGTAATATTTCAAAAATGAGACGGGATCTGCAATACCATGCTTGCTAAAAGAGTTCCAGATCCTATCATTCGTTCCAACGCCTG
Organism: Blastobotrys vanleenenianus; assembly: GCF_965637985.1. NCBI lineage: Eukaryota > Fungi > Ascomycota > Dipodascomycetes > Dipodascales > Trichomonascaceae > Blastobotrys > Blastobotrys vanleenenianus. Next base: position 10,623 of record NW_027481799.1, read on the forward strand.
CAAAATGATCACCGGAAGCTTTCGCGGTTTTCTTCTCCTCATCAATGATGTGGTGGAAGGTGTCGGTTACACCATCGATCAGTTCCATATCATGAAACAAGCCGCTAGTTACAAAAACTCCTGGACCTCGAAGTAGAACACGGTACCACTCTTCTTGAAGAGCAAGCCGCTGCTCCTCAGTTAAAGTAGAGTAAGGTAGAAGTCGGTAAATGGGCACATTTTCAACAATTGATTCAGCTAGTGGGTACTGATCGAGTGTAGCCTGTTGATTGCAAATGGCCCTAAAAGCCTCGACCGACGGCCTCGGGGAGCTGGAAAATAGTCGATGTTCACCCTGTTCAGAAACAAAGTCAAGCGTCTCGTGTTTCTTCTGTCCATACCCATTCATCTTGGAAAAGCTCCTAGTATTGTTGAAGTCGAGAACGACTCTATTTCAGTTTTATATACGGTAGTACCGGTACATCAGGTCGAACGTGGGGGTGTTTTCCTGGAGCAATTTCCGGACCAAAATCCCGAAGCTGAAATTACTATTATGGGCAGAAGCGACTTGTCTCCACCCGAATACCGGTAGTATTCTGGATTACTGGAAGGCAATCATTGGAGCTGCAGCTGGTGTTCACAAAATATGGGGTACATTACCGGAGGTAAAAAAATTACCGGCATGTATTTTCAGAGCCTTTTTGGGCAACTGGTCCGAGGTGCAGGTACCGGAGGGAGATATTACCGATCACCACAAGTTCGCGAGACAGGCATATATTTTGAACATTTACCACTGTATCAGGAATTCCAAGTTTTCTCGGTGCTAAACCAGGTTCAGTTAATGTGGAATATTATCATGGTTTATTAAGCGCAGTTACCTCGGAGCTTGGCTCCGGGGATACTGGTGGGAGCTGGTTCATGGCTCGTACCATACTCATGCAATTTAAAGCGACAAGATTAAGAGCTCGTTACACCAACAACTCTCCAGTTGCACTGCTTTTTTAAATGAGGCAGCCCCTAGCAATTGAATCAATCCTCATTGGATAAGGTATTTTATGATAAATCGTCGAGTAAGTTTCTGTATGGGAGCTCCAACCAGGTCGTTTGATAAAAGTCTTGAACTCATTCATAAGGACGGAAATTCGGTGGTGTTATCCAGCGCAGTTTAGGCAGTGCATCTAGGGGAAGGTACCACCCTATCACCAAAAACTGCAGTTTAGAATAAACAAGTAACATGGTATACGCCCACTTCACACTTCAAACCTAATCTTTTTTCTTACCGGTAAATACTTAATTATATTGATCTGTTTTAAGTGTTTTGCTAATTGATATGGGATTGTTTTAATGTGTTGCGATATTGATATCAATCATATGCATTTGAGCTTGGTGACTAGGCATGTAGCCTGCAGCACTGTATTACAGTACGGTCATGTAGCGTTGGTAAGAATTGGCCTCTAGTACCAGGTATTGTCTTACAAACTTAATTGGGAGTGTGGTCTATAGAACTTCAATATCTCATATTGAACAGATGTGGTTTTTCAGATATGAGGTTGCAATATCGCATCAAATATGGTGTTCTGGAGTAGCTGGCCCGGTGGTACCGTTAGGCAGCCTTCTTAATTATGGGGATGTATTGGAACTGAATTTACACCCGAGGCAAGCGAAATTTTTCATAGGGGGAAGGTGAAAATTGTTAAGGATGCTAAGACAGATTGAGTTGTCAACCCCATCTTTCCTACGTTCTTGCATATGGTAAGCCGTGCCAGCTTGCAAGTACAGCATCGCAACACGCATATCCCCTGAATCGATCTACAGTTTTAGTGGAGGGCAAGGCTTGAACGCCTTAAGGCCGAGGGTAGGCATGTCTCGGCATGCCGAATAAGAGGTCTCGGCATGCCGCATGCTAGAAAATGATTAAACTAACTGACGTTGAAATCGAAGAAGAATTAACCGAGTTATGAGCATTGAAAGTAGATTATTACCAATCAGGGATGTCGCTATTAAAATTCGGGGTGTCATAATAACTTTCACGATTGTGCCGACATGAATTAGTGAATCCGATACAGTACCGGTACTGTAGTTAAATTCTACAGTCTGTTTTGTCCCGATCAACTCACTCTAACTAAGGCATCCTGCACCTGAAATACCACCACTAATTTCTCAACTCTGGCTATCGGTAATCCATTTTTTTTTTCAAAAAAAAAGATTATTTGGTTAATAAGGGAGTATCTTTGAGTTTATTTGGTGAATTTCCAGTTTTAACGATTAATATTGACCCCAATTGCTTCGAGATAACCTCGATGCCACCACTTTTGCTAGAATATTCTTGGGAAGCGGTGTGACTTGCTCTCCCGAGTAGATTTACAGTACTTCTCGGTTTAAAATGACAGGCGGCATTGAACATGTGCTAGTGACCGATACGAGGTGGCAATGGGCTTCACTTGGTCATCACCTAAGTCCGGAATCAAAAAAGTGACGGTGTCCCGATATGTCTCCCCCATCCGCGCTTTAAACGAACTACAGGTAATCAACTTTATGCAAACAATATAAAATGACCTCGAAATCTCTCTCCTGTGACTTCCACAGAGGACTACAATCCTATATTTCCGGATCTAATACCATCACCAGCTCACATTCTTCAGATCAAGCCTCAGACGTCTTTCTCGCAATTGATCCACCCAAAGAGACACCTTGAAGAACTGTACCATGGCCACCGAAAATGATCACCCTTCAACCATGAAAGCATGGCTTTACAGCAGCACCTCCGGCGGCTTTGAAAAGAACCTGAAGTTCAACCCTTCTGCACGCGCTCCTCCTAAGCCTGGTCGTGGGGAGGTATTCATCAAGGTCCTCTCCGCCGGCCTCAATCCAGTAGACTATAAACTGCCCGAGGCCGGCCTAGGCCTCATATCGCGCCTATTGGTCGGCCGGCCAGCTAGCCCGGGAATGGAATATTGCGGGCTGGTAGTTAGCACTGGCGCTGGAGTCACGGGATTTACGCCAGGCCAGCGGGTATACGGCTGTCAGCAACTCACCAAATTTGGCTCCCTGGCCGAGTACTTGCTGGCGCCTGCAGATTCCATTGCACCTATTCCAGAGGGTGTTGAGACGGACCATGCCGCTGGCATTCCGCTTGCCGGACAGACGGCTTACCAGTCGCTCCAGCCCTATGTTAGTTCTGGCGACAAGGTCTTCATCAACGGCGGGTCAGGAGGATGCGGCATCTACGCTATCCAGATCGCGAAGCTGTTAGGCTGTCACGTGACAACGACCTGCTCGACACGCAATGTGGAGTTCTGTCGTTCCCTCGGTGCTGATGAGGTGATTGACTACACTGCTGAAGAGGATTTAACTGCTACTCTTCGCAACCGAGGTGTGATCTTCGACCATATCGTGGATCACATCGGACTTCCTGCTTCACTATACCGCGATTCCCACTATTATTTAAAGCGGGATGGCGTATTTGTGCAGATAGGTGCGGCGAAGGTAATCACCTTTGCAGACCGCTGCCTTCGTCCTTCAATTCTAGGCGGAGGTAAGAGGAAGTATAATTTTTTCCTTCGTAAGAACGACCCGAAGCAACTAGCCCAGCTTGCTGAATGGACCAGGCAAGGGGATATGAAGGTGCATTTGGATAAGGTATATGAGTTCAGTGAAGTTTTGCAAGCATTTGAAAAGCTTCAGTCTGGGCGTACCAGAGGGAAGATTGTTGTTCATATAGCAAACCCATAGGGTTTCATAGTGTTTAGTCGCGAATCTCAAATGTGAATAGTCCCTGGCAATTGCCCCAATATCTTCATTGAATTAGGATATAGTATACAGGTACCCTGAGATCATGTCAATACAATATTAACATTGCATATCACGCGCACGCCAGTGCTAGAGAGACCAGATGAAGAAAAAGGTTTCCGCAGTGCCAATAGAGAGTATGCAAGGTGAGCAGTTGCCGATGAGCCTACAATCTTAGAAATACCAGCGATACTCTCATCATCGGTTGACTAGGCAAGTGATTGTTTCACTTCGGTAGCATGATATTGCACGAGCACATATTATCATGAAAAAAAATCCATGTCATGGGGCTCCGACGGTAATATATAGATTAACTGGTTTAGGAACAACTGCAGCAAGCAAGTATAGTATCAGTGGTTATAGCGTAATGAGATAGAAACAGAAAATTGTCGATATTCTTAGAACTTCACCAGCTTCCAGCCAACACAGCAATATCGCGTAACGAATGCCGATGCAAACCCAAAAAAGAAAAGGATGCCACAGACAGCAATCAGGTTCTGATAGTTCGTGCCCCGAATAAGAAGACCTGATAAAGGAATGCCGAAGAGAGGTGCAAACGCGGAAACAGTATAGATAGTTCCGTATCGCTTACCATAATCCTCTGTTCTGCAAATCTGACCAAAGCAAACTCCTGCCAAAGAAATAACCGTCCCGCATGCAAACCCAAATATTAGCGTAAAGATAACCATGGCAACATATTTGTCACCAAACGGCAACCACACCAAGAAGATGCTAACCATTCCCAGAAGGCAAAAGGTGCACATCGTATTGTAGCGGCCATAGCGGTCGGCTATCACGCCAGAGATATATCGGCCAGGAATACCCAGAGCATTAAAGAGTGTAAGCATGAGATATGCCTGAGTCTGCGACATACCCTGAGCAATGCAATAAGAAGGAATGTAAGTAACTCCATTGAGAAGGGCCAGCTCAAGCGACAATGTCATGATAGTAAGGTAGATAAACCGCTTATCCTTAAACGCTCCAAGATCAATGATGTTTCTGGGATGTAGCTTAAGAGTCTTTCGTTCTAGACGAGGCTTTATAAGCAAAAACGCAAGAATGAGAAATGACATAGACATAAATGCCAGGCACCGGATAGCCCACCCAAAGCCTACTTTAGAATAAAGACTTCGGAGCATGATAGGCATGATCAGGCCCCCGACCGATCCACCAATGCTAGCAATCATTGTCGCGACGCCGCGCTTTTTGTTAAACCAATGACCAACCACTGCGATAAAAGGGGTCATGAGCATTGAGGCACCCAAACCAGCGCCGACGCCAAATGCAAGAATGAATTGGTAGTACTGGGTGCACAGACTCATCATGAATAGCGAAAAGACGTGAATAGAACTGCCAACAGCCATGAGGTGGGATGGACCATACGCGTCAAATAGCTGACCAGCCTCATTGGCAAAGAATAAATAGACAAATGAATAGATGGAAAAAATCCATGATACCTTCGATGTGGAAAATTGTTTGAGCTGGTTGTCTTCAATGTAGGCCTGAATTGCCCCTAATGAGTTCGCAATACCGAAAACCGACGTGAGGCCAAAGAAGCTTCCGAGTACCACTCGCCAGGCCATCCAGCCGCCTTCGGGGAAATTTTCTTCATCAAATTCCGAATCTTCGCTACTGAATGCTTGAATAGAGATTTGGGTATCAGCGGATTTAGTCGCATTGGGGATACTTGAGCTGCTGGACTCTCCTCTTTCAGTAAGAGTGATTGGGTTTATGCCCAGCTCAATATCTTCGGTTCTGGAGTGAATTTTGACCGCATTTGAAATGATACTGCTAGTGGTTGATAAAATGCCGTCTTCATTCAACGTGGTTGCCTCGCAGTAATCATGAACTTCACTTGATAGATCAGCCGATTGAATGATTTCTTCTGTATGGATTTGATCTGTGATCATAACCTTTAAGATTAATGTGCTACTTGGGTCTGCTCTGTCTGGTTGGTATTATTTTTATCATTTGTAGCCAGTCGACGCATAGATATACTTTTTGGCTATTCCTTTATACAGTACATACAGCCGTATAATGCAACAGTAAGCGGACAACGGAGCTCGGGAAAATCCAATCTCCAACCTGGAGAACTTTCTGGAACCAAGCTTTCCATATGCTTCAGCTGATACCGGCCGGTTATACTTAGCGTATGAACAATATTTTTATAACCCTGTGCAAAGTCTTAAATATGCATTTCAACTGGGTACATTGATCGTTATACAGTACACTGATAAGGAATGTGGAGGGCAACTTCGCCGACTGATGCCTAAAAAAACGGGAAATGTCATGTTGGAGTTGACTTTTTCAGTACCGCTTCCGACCCAACAGCCGCACACGCCATGAGACTTGCGTAAGCACTCCTAACCTGGCTAGTTAGTATGCGATTTAGGGGATCCTTCCGCTGCTGCGATGTTTAATATAATTTCAGGTACCTGGTAGTCTACATGCCGGTATTACGGTAGAGACACTGAATATGCGGCATGGGTGCAGCATGTTGGAGATCGGAAATTTTTTTCCTCATATTGTATAAAACATAGAGTAGCGATGGATCTATTTCAAAGAGAGCAAAATACTTCCTACTTTCTAGTACGTGTAGTATCGGTACCTCGTAGTGGTATTAGTTGTGCCGAAAGGTCTCATTATAAGATATTGACGCTTGAGCAAAAAATTCACGATGATATTCTTATCATCATTACTAACAATTCCTACGGTTGCTTAGCTCAATGACTTGATATAGCGAAGCGAAACCGATAAGGGAGGCAGGACAAGACTGAAGATGGCTTGACACAATGCTATTTTAGATCACAGTCAAGCTGACTTCTCAAGAGCTATGTTAATTTAGGTTGCTGGCAGTACTGTCGTTCCGTAGTATAGAAATTAGCAAATGTTTATTACGTACTGAAAGCGAAATCGTATACGTCTGGTCCAAGGGTACACATCAGGGGATCAACCGGTGGACTATATCATATTCGAATCGAGGGAGGGGGGCCTCTGAACGGCTAGCGCTTATGACGAAAGAGCAGATTCGAGAAATTGGCTGTTATTCATAAGCCGGACAGCCAATGCCACTCCTAGTCGAGATTGTACGAACCCTCGAATTGAACCAACTGTTATCTTGATAAAGGATGCAGCTGCTTTGTCGGGTTTTGCACTCCGCCTTGCTTGAGCTTCCAGCCATTGGCTGCTTCAATCGACTCGCGTATTATCATCAACCAGACTAGATAAAAGTTTTAAGCGTGGTATTCTTGTACCAATCAGGTACGCTACCAGTATGAGATACTAGGTCAGTGCTGAAGCCTTTATGATCTCTCATCCTTTCCCTATCTGGATCATTGCAGTACAATTCAATGTCATGTCTAGATAATTTGGAAAGCCCATTCTCTGGAGGTAAGGTGACTTTACTTGAAATACCCTGCATGACATATATGGTACTCCAGGAGAGCGGGAATTATGCATATGCTGCAATATACAGCGAACGACGCTTAATTTTCCATACGTTGTCAGTTTAAGCATTACGATTGCATGAATTTTAGTCAGTAAACGCACACCTCGATAGTACTGCAGATCAAGTAGAGTAAAACCCTAAGGTAAACCCCTAAGGCTGGTGTAGGACATATCTCAACTTCAGCTTCTCGGCAGTAATGAGCGTGAGTGCGACCACAAAGACAGTCGTACCAGTCGCAGTATCAGCGGTCTTACAGCTGGTATAGTGCTGAAGTCATTGACATTCTTATCAGTATTGTCTGGAAGCCTTAAAAAGCCCAATTGGTTGCAGTTGAAAGCAAAAATTGAGGCAATTGCGGCTCCAGCTCAATGTGTACTCTCTGGCGGTCCAATTTGTGCGTAGCCATTTTCGCGACGCGCTTTGCTGATCTTTGCAGCAGAGTTTACTGTCCTCACAGAACTGCGCTGAGAGACATTTATGGTAAAGCTATGGGAACAACCATCCCCTCTAATCCCTACTGTATTTATGCAGCTTTTGTTAGGAGTAGTTAAATGAAGGCCAAGTCCTGGAGATTGAAGCGAATCAACAATCACATAGTCGAGTCAATTCATCACCTCATTACGCGAAGCTCATGACACTGTTGCCATTAGGTAGTACGCTTATGGCGCTGGCACCCCTATAAAACTGTTAGTCGTCAGTTGGGGCTCGACACCCTGAGCATTTTTTCAGGACGCGCAGAATGTGTACCAAAGTTCCGAAAGATACTGCTCTCAGGAGAACAATTAGATACGAATCTATGTTTTATATGCCGAAACTTCATTACAATAGTTACCAAATTCTGTCTGCGGCTATCATTTATCCCTTGGGTATCTTTCTTGTATCGGAGTATGATTCCCCGTATTATTGTCTCAAATTGGGACGTTGTTCTGCAATCGGAGTACATATCTCCGGTCGGTAATGCAGTCTCTCATCGCTATAGCATCCGTAAGTACCCCAGGATGCAGCTCTTGATGCGGTAGAATTACTCCATCGAGAAATTTAAAACATTTTCCGCGCCTCGCACAAGGGGTGGACTTGGTCAGTGTGTCGAGGAGAGAGATGCCAGTCGACAAAGTTGACAATACTAGACTCGGTACGGTACCACGGTGTATATCCATTTTGATATACGGGGTAACACTGTTACTCCATTTTGTTTCATGTACCAAATATTACCTTATAGGTAGTACTACCGGTAGCTCAACTCTATAAATGGCTTCTTCTCCCTGATCTTTGAAAATTTCTTTGATATTTGTCATCTAACGTGTATGCAAGGTGTCTTTTTACCCGGTGTGTTAAAAACGACAGATAGGCGACAAATCAGGATACCCTGCCACAATAAATCCAGTAACTCCAATAATTGATAAATTCAGATTTACGGTATATATATTGCAGTAAAACCTTCAGTGTTGGCAACTAAATTCCACCTTTAAACCTTTTTTGTTTGAAATCTCAATCTTTACTGGTCGCTTTCTACCTTAGTCAACAACGAAAAGCAGAAAAAATGGCTACTGCACTTGAATACATTCGATCACAGGGAACTGGGATTTCATGTGATACTATGGATGTCACGATCGCAGAAAACTATCTTGGTCGTAAATATATCAATTGCACTTCCAACCAGGCAATTTGTTTAGGTGAACTACAACGAGTTGGGAACGAAGACATCATTCGAAAAGCTGCTGAAGACGTTAAAAGTCGTGCGAATTTGGGTGAGAACGAGCGGATAAACCAAACTGTCACTAGGGCAATGGCTATGTTGGGTGTTCGAATGAGCAAGTCAATTGAAGGATGCGCCTTGACTCAAACTAGTCCCAAACTCGTTCATGACATGAATGGCACTATTAGTAACGCACGACAAATTATCGCTGAGTACGAAGACCTAGGCTTATCGCGTGATAGGATAATTGTCAAAATTCCATCTTCTTGGGAATGCCTTCAGGCTGCAACGGTTCTTAAGGAGGAGGGTATCAAAACCCTTGGAACTATGGTCTTCTGTTTGGAACAGGCTATTGTGGCCGCACAAGTCGGCTGTGTGGCCATCTCGCCTTACGTCAATTCGCTTCAAGTAAACTTGAACCCAACCGAGCTTTACAAGGAAGTTACCGATATTACTCAACATGAGGGCGTCATGATCTCGAAACAAATTCAGGAGTATTATTGGGCCCATGGCGTTGAGACTCTTAACGTTCCAGCTGGAATGATCGGAATAAATGAACCAATTGCTCTTGCTGGGGTTGACGAAATGACCCTGCCAGAGGTCCTTCTCAATGGTCTAAATCAGCTTTCAGATTTTCAGCAAAGATCTGTTATTGTTAAGTCTACAAAGACCACTCCATTTGTGCCTCTTTCAGAGCATGGATTCCGTACGAATTTTGCATCCAACAAGACTGCAGTTCAAAACCTCGAATTTGCCGCAAAAGCGTTTGGCCAGTTCGAAGATACTTTGAAGGATCTTGCGAGAAAGGCCATAAATGCGATGTAAAAAAAAGATATTTCATTTTTTATCTTAACCTCTATTATACTCCCTATCATAACAATAAATACATACTGGTAAATCTCGATTTAAGTTTTTTTTTTTTTTGAACAAGTCCAGAGAGATTGGTCAGCAGTACATCCCGCTTAGTAATGCGAATGTTCAACGTGCACCGCCCTATGCTGAGATGGACTGGGTGAGATCTGAAGCCTACTAATCGCTTCGGACCAGAGTCGTCCGGTAGGCCATCCAAACGCGCAGTCAAAAGAAATAATTCAACCAGTACACAGCAAGTTGCACGCTATACGACTGACAATGTACTTGGTGCGTACTACAGTATTGTAATTAGGCTTACTTTCAGATTTTTTTTGGGACATACCCTGATCGGCCATTGCTTGACGGAAAACACGTGGAATACCGGAATTTCAGCCGTACATTCAGGGGTTATTCATAGGAACAGTGCTTAAGAGCGCCATCCGACGCAAGACGCACAGAAATGGTACCTTAAATATGAAGCTAACTTTGACTGAAGCTAGGTGAAAAATAGATTAGTGGACATTGTTCTGTTTCTCTACGCCCTGCAGTTTGTCCTCATGGAGACAATTATAGGCCATAGTTTGGATCTACCGAAAAGGAGAAAAAAAAGCGTGACGGGACACATTCAGTTAGCGCCTACCCCTTGAAAAATATGCATCATCTCTAGAAAGCCTCTTAGAGCCATAAGGTCCAGCAACAGGTGAAGGCAAATCATCCGAAGAAAATTATCGAGAAGTGGCAAGTTGTGCATCTGGTTAAATAAAGCAGCTGGGAAACTGCTTTCACATTGCTATCAACTGGACCGGCCAGCAGAGTCTAGAGTAGTAAAACAATTAATTAGTTCAGTCGCTTGATAGGTAACATGGTAGACTAGCTGCCATGTTAATAACAATAGTAATAAATCTATTACCCGTGGTAGTGCCTCTTATGAGGCCGAATCCAGAAGGCGCTGCTTAAAATATATAACAATACCGCTGTTATCTCTCATACAATAATAAAACTACTTTTTATTACTGGTTCAAGGAGGAAGCTCAAAGCTTAGAATCACATAACTGCTTCCGCCATCCTGTTTCAAACGGAACGAGTTTCAATATGAGCATTGCAGTTTGACGCCAATCAAGGATTCCCCGCCCAAAAATAGAATACTGTAACGAAAGCCGCTAAATTTTGAATCTCTATTTTTACGTGATCTAGATCCCAACATGAAAAAGTTTATTCATATCATGCCTCAACCGAAACTGGCCGGAATTTGTCATCCGTAAAGAGTGTTGCAGTGGCCCAGGCATGGTCAACATATCGCTTTGGTTTCGTAGAAGACAGGGAAGTAATCTCCTTCTCATCCTCATCTGAGATATCAATTGTCTTGAGATTTGCAATAATTCTCTCCTCGG
>NW_027481798.1:0-19102 GCF_965637985.1 Blastobotrys vanleenenianus
CTTAATGTTCTGCCATTGATTTATGTTAATTTTTATATTGAGCCGGCTGTTGAAGCCCAATGTTTAGACACAGTCTTCCTTAGCGTTAGCTCAGACTATAATCAAGATATATTATTATTATTATTATTACCAAGTTAGGCTTATATAGTACATAGTACGTCAACATATTTGTCCGCTAAGCAGACATTTCAACATATTATAACAAATCAATGAAAATCAAAACCTTTGGTAGATGGGGCCGATTTCCTCAGCGCCGAGGCGCTAATGGCATGAGGGAAAACCCTTTTTTCTAGAGCAAGAACAGGTGGAACATCTTCGATGATACCGCTCCCGCAAAATACCGGGGAAAAGACCTGTGCCAGCCACCCAATTGTGGGAATCCATCTAATGAGATTGTCGCCGTATGGAGTCCCAGAAATCAGCCAGCGCTATAAAGACTGAGATCTGGCAAGGAATTGAAATACTTCGCACGCTGGTCCTCGTAGTCAGCGCACTGCAACAGGATATGTTCGACCGTTTCAAGTTCCCCACACGAGCATTCCAAGCTCTGTGTGTTGTTGTTGACTTTATAAAAGTATACGCCAAACTCCCCAAATCCTGTTCTCAACTGCACGGCCATACTGAGTGTGTGACGGGAGCCTGCTTTCATAAAATGCGAGAGAGGGTTGGCCTTCTTAGTGGGATAAAACGTGCAACCTACCTCACGGTAGTGTTTACCCGCTTCATTGCTGCTAAAAGCAGCCTCCCACTCAGTGACCAGCTCCTCCCGGATGGTTCTTCGCAGTTCGTTGTTCTTCTTCCTAAAGCGTTCCGCGCTTTTGAGTTTGGGGCTTCTTCCATGGAGGGCGCTTGCGCCAATACCTGAATTTCTCCTCCCCAATGGTAATCTCCATCCATTCCACCGTCTTGCCCAAACCTGCTCCGATTGTCGTAAGCTTCTGGAGGCTTCCACCCAGGGGGTTCGCGGGGTTTAGCTTTCCTTTTAGTCGTAGTGCAGCGTATTTCCACACCTCGTGTTGCCGTAATTCGAAGGGTGGAATGCCTGCTTCATTCTGCAGAGCTATCACTGGCGTACCGCGGGACACAAGTAATGTTATTTAATCCTTAATAGTCTCTTTAGAGAGTGTCTTCATGTATTACTGACGCTAGTATCAATGTTAAATACCTCGATGAACGTTTATTGATTTTTTCAAAGCAAATGGACCGGAATATTGTCAATAGAAACAAACGTTGGACAGAAAAGATTGTGATTAAGATATTCAACCAGTCCCCCCCTCTTCATTGCCACGGACCAACAAATTATTAGCATTAAGTCTTTCTCCGGTAAATAAAATGCCTTTGGTGACTATTGGGTGGAGCCTGTTGAAAATTTGAAAAACAATTTGAGATCATATATGGAATGCAATATTATCGTCGGTAGATGACCCTTTAAAACTAAAGCATATTCGTAATGCCCTCCGCGAAGTGGGGGGAAGGGGGGGAGGGGGGGTTGGCCCCAGTAAAACCCATCTGTAACTGGGAGTTTGTAACGAGTTGTAACAAAATAGTACAATGTGTAACTGGACAATTTGTAACAGTTTGTTACGATGTTACCACCAGTCCCCTTCCCCCAGCGGTAACAGGAACAGCATAGAGTTATTAAGTAAATTCAAGAATAAAATATAATTGTATTTGCATCATAAGAATCATAGCATAAATAAAAAAATAATCGTACAATGGAAAAAAGGGAATAGTAAATTCATCACCCCATCAGCTTCTGCAAATCCGTATACCAATCAGTCGTCATCTGGTCGAAGATACCGTCGAACTGAGACTCAGCCGGAAGAGTTGAGCCCAGAAAGATATCTGCAAATTGAGACGGCGATGCAGGAGCTGTCGGTGCTGCAGACGGGGCCTTAGACTTTGGCGCGTTGGTATTTTTGCTGACCCCGCGGCTATAGGGCAATACATTATTGATAGCGTCAACAATGGGCTTATTCAGAGCAATCTCCCACGTTTTCTCCAAGTTATCCTCCACAGCTTCATTTTTGACTTGCGAAGGCGCATCAGTGGTAAAATGTGGAGACTCGTTATTGGTCGAAGAGGAAGAAGCGGACTCTGACGACGCGATCAAATCTTGCGGCACATATGGCAAAGGAGGCGACCCTGGATCCTCGACCAAGGTGTCTTCCCCCTCTATATGCGGTTGGCTCGACCGCCTTGTGTACCGATCCTTAAGGATATCGCACCACATCCCGACGGAGTACCAGTACTCCCGCAGCGGGACGAGGATTTTCAAATTCATCGCCAGATTCTGCTTAGCCTTGGTCGCAAGTTCCTCGTCGTCAGAGAAGGAGTTTGCAATGTGGATGCCGGAAACGGTGAAGATGGCGAAAGCGACAAACGGGGCAATAATGAACTGATCGTCGGTGTGGAGCATATCGGAAACCATGGTAGACATGTCATTGGCGCTGGCCAGAGCTCTTCTTGCTGCCTCGGAGAAGAACTCTGGGGGTGCGCCCCGTATCCTGCTGTAGTGGGTAACGCAGCGGTGAAGCATGCAGTCACTGAGGTAAAACAAAGCATGAAGGTGGATGAACTGCCCGAAATGGTTTTCGGAATGGAGCTCTATCAGTCTATCCTTGGAGTACTGGAACCGCGGCGGCAGATTGCTCCGGACGCGATCCAACTGTTGACGAAGCGATGCAAATGGCGTAGTGGCGTCCCACGGAGGCAGCTCTTGGCGGGTCATGACATACTTATTGATGTCGCACCACACCATTACCGCCTGGACTAAGTAGGCGCTGACTCCAAGGGCGTCTGCCGAAGCGAGAGGCTCGCCCTTCCTCTGGGCCTCTTCAAGCTGGCCCAGAGTAGGCGTCGTAACCGGAATATCATTCTCGTAGTTAGAACCACGACATGGTAACTGGAGGTGAATGTAGTCCTCACGCTGGAACTGGATTGTCCACGCCGGAGACGAGTGTGCCAGTCTGTCCAACACGAGCAGCGACCAGCACGTTCGTCGTTGGCATTCCTGATCCACCCACGTCGACCCGGCCGGATACACGTCCAGATTGAACCCGAGGTTCCCGGCCAGACGCGTCGCCAGAGAGATATACATCATGGTCTTACCGCCACGGTACTTGAAAAAGTCGTGCTGGATGACCATGATGAGGGCCTGCAGGGTCTCTAGGGTTGGCGTCTGGTCGAATATCTCGTGGAAGATAGCCGATCGAGCGCGATCAGTGATCTGCTCGCCAGCGCTATACGCTTCAGCCTTGGTCTGGTTAGCTGTAAGCCGCGGATGGCGTGAGTATCTCGCCGATAAGCCGCAGAGCGCCAGTACGAGCGCCGAGGAGACCCTTCCTTGGCGCAGTTTCTCCATGAAGGTCGGCCTGTGCAAAAATAAGTAAGTCTGGCCGTGGATATAGGTGAAATAGAGCTCAGCGAGGTGCAGCTGGATCTCCATTGGCGGGAGACTGTCTTCAAACAGCGATGAGCCGCGCCCCGTGCGGCTCGGACTCTCCAGCGGCGCGTGCTCCATACGCTTGAACAGGTCGTCGACGGACAGTTCAGTCAGCGGTCTTGGGGGAGTAACGGCGGATGGATCGAACTGGACGTATCTCTGGAGCGCTTCAAGGCGCTTCTTCATCATCTCTCGGTACCCGAAGCGGGACCCCCGGTTCCGCACGATGGGGTATTCGCAGGGGATGTTGAGTCTCAGGCAGTTGGAGCAGGCCGGACGGTCTGCTGAGCACTTGATCTTCTTGGTACGACATCCTCCGCACGCGACGACAAGTCGCTTCTTGCTGGCTGCGCCATTCTGGGGCTTAGGGGCTGCTTTGGCGCCGTTTTCGGGGCGCGGAATTGGAGGCTTGAACATCAACCACTACTCTAACTCGAATACTCAAACTTTCAAAACAAAAGATGCTCTGGTCCCCAGGAAGGATAAGGGAAACAGCTGTCGTAGAAGTTATCGTCTAAGTGATATGTGAGATGGAGGTATCTCGATGGCGAGAGGATTTCCAACCCCGCGGGTAGAAATGCCTAAAGCTATTGGGGCGGGTGAGACATGTTCTCCGCACTTTTTTTTTCACCGAATGTACATTTCAGCACACGGCTCACACCTCCACATTCGATATTGTATTCGCTCACCACTGTGTGGCGACGGAGGGGTATGTTGATTTTTTGAGGCGTTGGAATTATGCAGGAGCTCATTAGGCTTGATTACATACTCTATACAAGCACTAGTGTTATGTTACATTGTTTTGTAGCATTTACACGCTATATCGTAGGCGGAATAGTTGGGTCAGTCTTTCGGCTATAATCGGCGTTCTCACAGTTACTCTTCTACCCGTATAGCCGAGGGGATGCTACATAGCACATAGCACTGGACGTAGGTGAGAACCAGTGGAGTTGGAATTCGTTGAAAAGGGCGAGAGGGGCGGGATTTTTCGGCGCGGATGGAGATCCCCACCATTACTTGGATGTTCATTGGTGGTTTTTTGGCACTATTGACACCCCCCACCCCCAGTTTAATAGCACTACTCCCTCTCTTCAATTGACTTGGGGGCCAGCCCCCAAACCCCCGTGGCTCCGCTCCGCGGAGGGTTTGTCAGGTAGTAGAATACAACAGTTGGGCAAACTTTTCGCTGCAATTGTTGATGATATAGAGTTTAGATTAGCTCTCTAGAAAAATGTTACGTCGACCGAGATCTACACCGGTAGTGGAACTGTTGTTTCTGACTGTTGATCCAAGATGGCACAGTGTCATAGGTATTAACACCTATCAAACTAGTACACAGTTGCTATCATTTGGCTCTAAATTATTCTCCAGAGCTAAAAAAAAAACATGAAGAGGAGTTTACTATTTTTTTTTCCCTCAAGAGTTTCATCCATATTAACAACGGGTACGAAGTAATATAGATGCTTAATTCATGCACTGAATCCTGACGACTATATCCGATACCGGTAATACCGGAATCATACTGTACCGTGATACGACCGGTAAGGTTATTACTATGCCAAGCATACTTCTGAAAGTTTCTATGGGCCGTATTACGTAGAGTAGTAGCAGAAATCGCTATGATCTATATACAAGTATACGTAAGTCTTGGACTGGGTGTGTTAAACCCAGGAGTGTTCGCTGGAGTAAAAATCATGCAGTATCCAGGTACTCGATCATTAGTAGAATTCGCTATGTACAAAAATATTGAATTATTAGTCTAGAAGTGCTAAAAGTAAAATCCACCGTTGATGTTGCTGTTCTCGCCGCTGGAGTAAAAATCATGCAAAATCTCTGGCTTGAATGGCCACATCTCAAACTTTTCAACCACAAGCTTGAGCTGATCAAGAGTCAAATCTCGAACCGTCATTTCCAGCATCTCGGCCGGCAGCTGCGGCGCAAGGTCGTCATAGGCCCCTGCGCCCAAAGTCGACAAGGAATCACCAAGCGGCTTATTCCGCAGCACGCAGAGCATCTTGATAACATACTCAAACGAATCCAAGTAGTCAGGCATCTTCTCCAGTGGGTCTAATTGGATGAGCACTGGTGCTGGGATCTTGTTGCTAAAGTAGTCTAGCTTATCGAGGGTGATCAACGGCTTGGCCAGCTTGGCATCATATCCCAGTCCATTCTCCTGTGCCGAATCGCCCACTACAAGTTTGACATTGGCGGAAGATTCCGCCTGGATCGATATCCGCGACCGGTTCGGCTCTCCTGCCGTAAAGAGGAACTTTGCTGCAGTAGCGGACCGGACCCACAGCAGCATCCGTACTCTGCCGTATTGCTGGAGCCATGACATGTTGGTTATGCAATTGAGATACTGGGCAGCAAGCTGCTCGCCCTGCAGGTTAGAAAGGTTCGCTGTGAACAATAGGAATGGGTTGATCTCTGTTCGCGGGTGCTTGACAGGAGTATACACCCCTTCACTGACCAGATCATTGTAAGGCTGCCACCGAAACGGATCTATCGAGTGCACTTTGAGGGTATTTTCGGGACTTTCGAGCGATTTGAGAAACGTAAACGCCTTTAGGTGGGGCTCGAGTATGACGTGGTTAGCTGGTTTTAGCGTGTTGTGCAGCGCAGCAGACCACACGCCGTTTCCAGCATATCCTTCAATAACCGTGAGGTTGGACTTGTGCGTCTCGGGAAGCGCGAGCTTTTTGACTATCTCGACCCCGGCTTCGTAGTTTGCTAGGAACTTGTGACCGTGGGAGGTCTTTAGCTTGGCCATCCACTCTCCGGCACAGTTTCGCACCAACATTGCGGATATAGTTGGTACTTATATATAAGGAGGTGGTAATTTGAATAAGAAAGTCTATGCAAACGAATCTATGTAGACCGAACGGTATTCTAATCTGATAAGCTAGCGTGAAATGAAATTTTTTGATCTGCGCGGGACAGGGCCGGGCCCCGATCTAATCTTATCAAATGCCATCATCCGTTTGCTCAAAATAATATAACGTTATCATAAATCAACAGTCATATTACGCGTATCTATCAAGATAATTTCATAAAAGCATATATTTGTTAGTTCTCCTCTCGTTTGTCTCGTTCAGTTAAAACTTTATCGCCAACGGTACAGGGGGGTTAGAGTTGCTGGTTCTTCGGTACCGAGGACTTTGAGGCACGAACGGTACACTTGTAGTTACGGGAATAGAAAATGTTCAATAAACATATAATGAAGTCGCTAGAATAGAGCAAAAAACCAAAAAGAACTGAAATTCCAAACGTTATGTATCCAAACAAAAGGCTAGAAACACTACATCAATTCATTGGGTTCTAACGAATATGTGTGAAGGGAAACCTTCTTTCTAATTCGTACAGAACCAGTCCTGGTAAGGCCATATACAATCCGAAGCACACGAGACTTTTAGTCCAGACCCTGGCATATTGTATACAATAAATGCTACATTAGGTCTACTTCCCGCAATTTGAATGACTTGAATGTGATTTGTTACAAAGCAATTTTGTTACGCTGTTACTAAATATTCCAGTCGGCTTAGAAAATTACTGTCACAAGCTGTCCCAACGGAGACAAATCCTGTGACGAACGCTCACTACAGCAACAACAGCCGTTACAAGCTGTTGGGAGAACCGCGCCTAAAACTTCCCACACTTCGCAATCCTTCACGACAAAAATCAAAACGACCACACAAAATCACAATATACCAGGTAATCCAACCTTTGATATCTCAGTAGCCAACCATTTATAGTGGCAACAGGTCAAACGAATGATCAAGCTCAAGCTGAAAGCAGAGGAGCCATCCTCAGGTGGTGGAGGCAAGCGAAAAACGCGTTCCCAGGATGCGACAGATAAAGGTCCAACGAAAAAGTTGCCCAAGTTCAGCCTCAAGCTCAAGAAGGACGTGAAGAAAGTGCCACGGATTCGAGTCAAGGCAGGCAGACAACCCGGAGACGGATATGACTCTGAAGCGCCAGATCGCGAAGAGGACCCTATGATCGAAGAAGCCATTATTCTAAGAATGGTGCCAGGTGAACATCTCGACTACCTGCGGGCAGCTGTCGAGCAGGGAGCCGCTGGGGACCTTTCAGGGGTTAATATCAAGTTCAAGGACAGCCGAAAGGCCGTTGTCTCGATCCATGGGCAGCTTTTCGCGGCGGTACTCGTCGATCTGCCGACAGTCACAGAGGCGCAAAAGTCGTTTGATCGCAAGAACATGTACAAAGCGGCTGATGTATGTCAAATGCTGCTGGTGACAGAACCGATTGAATACGAGGATGAAGTGTTTGAGCTCGAATCGATAAAATCTATGCCACAGCAGTACCCGCATGGGCTGACTCCTCCACTGCACCAGGCGCGAAAGAGGCGATTCCGTAAACGAATTTCAAACAAAGTCATTGAGACAGTGGAGGCCAAGGTCGATGAGCTGTTCCGGCTAGATGAAGAGGCTGAAAGCACGCAGTATGAGTTATTAACGCCCGCCCAGATAGCGCAAGAGCAGCAGAGAACATACTCTTTGGCTCCACCGTCTTCGGCAGCTACGCCGTCCGAATCTGATGCGCATACTCCGTATGATATGCTTGGCCAGAACGCAATGTCTCCGGCTGTAGGCACTCCAATGACGGAAGAGGATGAAGAGGAGGATGACGTGGACCACCAGCTCGATCTCGAGTTGGAGCGAGTTCTGGGAAGCGAAGATAAGGCGGAAGACGAAGATGAAGACGAGGATGAAGATGAAGATGAGGACGAGGATGAAGATGAAGATGATGACGAAGATGAGGATGAAGACGAGGAAGAGGAAGAGGACGAAGAATCGCGTGCGGCACAGACAAGCTCACAGTTGGTGCGAGAGGAGATTAAAGAGCTGGAGGCTACTATTGCGCTCAAGGAGTCTGAGGCTGAGAAGGCTGCCAATCCGATTATGAAGGGCCGACTCAAGGATGTGGTTACTAAGCTGAAGGCCGATCTGGAGATGAAGAAGAGGCAGCTGCGATTGGCTGATGAGAAGATGAAGAAGTTGGAAGACGAGAAAAAGATGCATAATGAGCTGTCTGCGGTTGCTAACGAAAATAATGAGGACGATGATGACGATTTCGACGACGATGACGATGTCGAATCACTCTTTTAAGATATTTATTATGGCACCATAGATACTCAATGATATATGGTCAGTCAACTTCGATTAGTCCTCCTTCGCCTTAGGCAACGGACTTTTAATCAAGAATAGTACTACTATTGTATTATATTCGAGGGCAAGCCCTCGAGCTCCCGTGGCTCCGCTTCGCGGAGGATACTCTCTGTAGTTCAGTAGGCCATGATTCTCCGTGTCAGCGGAACCCCAATCTGCGCTGCTT
The DNA here is from genome assembly GCF_965637985.1 of Blastobotrys vanleenenianus. Taxonomy (NCBI): domain Eukaryota; kingdom Fungi; phylum Ascomycota; class Dipodascomycetes; order Dipodascales; family Trichomonascaceae; genus Blastobotrys; species Blastobotrys vanleenenianus. Next base: position 8,801 of record NW_027481798.1, read on the forward strand.
CGATTGAACCTGGGGGGCCAGCCCCCCAGACCCCCCGTGGCTCCGCTGCGCGGAGAGGGCTCCAAGAGTTAGTCCCATGAAATCTCAGCAATACCTCCGCGGAGCGGAGCCCCAGGGGGGTTTGGGGGGACTGGTCCCCCCAATTTACGTTAAGACTCATTCGCAAAGCCCCGGTACGCTGATTGTTCCAATGAAAGCGTATTCTAGAAATCCAATTCATTAAACGTGTAAGTACATATTAGCAACCAATCGTATATATATTCTTTTTTTAAGTTTATCGTCTCTGGGTCTTGCCAATGCCTCGCTTACCGGCGAGCAAATGCTTTGGAAGAGATGCAGTAGTATGTCTATCGGCTTCACCGGCTCTAGCGGCTCGGTTTCGCTCTCGCTGGTCGAGCTTGGCCAGTCGCTCGGCCTTAGATCTTCGGGTAACGTCAACACCGGCGAGCCGTCGGTTGGACTGGTCTCGTCGGGCCATCTTCGATGCATCTCGCTTGGTGTCAATCTGGTCCATAACCACGTCAGCACCAGAAGCATCACCCGCGCCCTCTCGGCCACGCGTCATGGATCGAGCCCGCTCGCCAAGGCCACTGTTCTCGATACCAATATCCTCCAAATGCGACTCCATCTCGCCAACAGACCGCTTCTTGAGCTTCCGGGGAATGACCGGCTTGTTCTTGATGGTTCGCTTGCTTCGCGCAGCGTTCATCATCTCCTTCTGCTTGTTTCGGATCCAGGCGGCCTTCTCGGCAATCTCCAAGTCCTCATCACCCATTTCCTCATCGTCACTGTCGTAGAAGCCCTGGGCGGCAAGGCGGTCCTCTTCCTCCTCGAGGGCCTTCAGCTTGGCGCCAATATCAGGGTCAATGAAGTCGTAAACGTTTCGACCATCCATGAACTCGGGCATTTTGTCCTGCTTCCACTCCTCGTTGGCAAGCAGGTAAGCATCCTGGTAGTCTGGCTCGTAGACCTCGAGGTTGAGAGCGTACTCCTGCTCAATGTCCTTCTGCAGTCGTGGCCGGTTAGGATCGTTAGGGTCGTACTTGGGTCGGTTCTGAATGCTGTCAGGAATGAATGGAGTACGCTGGATGTCATCTCGGGGCACTGGCCGCGCAACGTTGATCCTGTTGAGGATGGAGTTCATTCGAGTCGTAGACTTGGTCTTCTGCTGGATTCGAGCAGTCAGCAGCTTGTCGCAGGCCCGATTTCGCACCTGCATGACACCGTCCTCAGTAACGCACGAAGTCTCGAGCACCTCGACCTGGATCTCGTCAGACTCGCTGACCAGCGACCGCAGAAGCTCCTGTCGGGCCTCTGGCAGGTCGGCCGGTCGCATAACGTCAATCTTGTTGATAACAACCATAACTGGCTTACCGGCGAACAGCGGCTTGATCGAGTGGAACAGCTTAACCTGGTCCTCGACGGAGAAGCCACACTGCTCACTGAGATCCATGAAGTACAGGACGCACGATCGCACGTGGGCAATGGCGTAGATGGACTGCATCTCAATCTGGTTCATCTCTTCGACCGGTCGGTCGAGAATACCTGGGGTGTCAATGGCCTGGAACCGCAGGTACTTGTAGTCAAAGTGACCAACGTAGAGCGACTTAGTGGTGAAAGCGTACGGCTGGACTTCGACATCGGCTCGCGTGATGGTCCGCAGGAACGAGGACTTACCGACATTCGGGTAGCCGCAAATGAGCAGGGTTCGAGTATTTGGGTCGATGGATGGAAGTCGGCCCAAGTGCTGTCGCACGTTCTCGAGATACTGGAGCGGGTCCTTGAGCCGCTTGGTGATGGTAGCCATTCGACCGAGAGCAGCCCGCTTAAGCTGCTTGCACTGGTACAGACTCTGGCCGAACTTGAGCAGTCGCACGTAGTCTCGTGATACCTGCTCGATAAGGCCCTTGGCCCGGGACAGGGCTGCCAGAGACATCTTGTAGTGGTTCTTCTCATACAGGGTGTCGAGCAAGTCTCGGTGGAAGGGGTGGATCTCGTTGATCTTCGGGAAGCTGTCGACTATGGAATCCAGCTTCTCGGCGAACCCTTCCGCCGTGAACTTGACCTTACGCATGTAGAACGCTCTGATTCGCGTAATCTTGAACCCAGGTCGGATCACGGTTGGGGTTTTTCGCTGGGTCCGGTTGAGCACCACATCGAGGAACTCCCCATGGTTCGGGATCACAGGAATATCTTTCCAGGTAAGCTGCATCGTCCACTAAATTTTCAATTATACCAGAGGGAAAGTGGGCTCCAGCTTAATCAGAGGAAAGGCCTGCAAAAAAAAAAATTTGAAAATTTCATGATCGCTACAGCCGCATGCTGTGATATACCTATCGTTCTGCGTTATACCCAACACAGCCCGCCGCCGCCATCTCTCTACTACACTGTTACTACTACGATATCTACTGCTATACAATATTGTAGATGTATCTACGCAGTACTATTTTACGACAATTACTACAAATGCACAGTGGGAACAATCGTCCGGGCATCTAAAACTAGGGGGAGGAAAAAAGAGACCCCTTTATATAGACCTTATCGCTGTTTGTCACCTGAACTACACTGCGTGCGGCGCTGTGCGGCTTGTAACTGGCCGAGTTTCCTGTACCTGGGGGGCCAGCCCCCCAGACCCCCCGTGGCTCCGCCGCGCGGAGAGGGTTCCCATGAATCTCAGCAATAACCTCCGCGAAGCGGAGCCCCAGGGGGGTTTGGGGGGACTGGTCCCCCCAAGTACATAACGAGCCGTGACTACCGCATGCGGCGCTGTGCGGCTTATAACTGGCCGAGTGTTGTGTACCTGGGGGGCCAGCCCCCCAGACCCCCCGTGGCTCCGCTGCGCGGAGAGGGTTCCCATTAATCTCAGCAATAACCTCCGCGAAGCGGAGCGCCAGGGGGGTTTGGGGGGACTGGTCCCCCCAAGTACATAACGAGCCGTGTGGGTGGGATATATAATATGTCCCAATGTATTCATTTCACCTACATTATGTAAACATGAGCGTCAACTGGGCCATGGTAGAATCAGGCACGCCTGTAGAGCTGCCCCATGAGAAGTTCGAGATCACACATAAGCGGGTGGGACTGATTTTAGAGCCTGGAGAGACAAGAGGAGGCAGAATATCTGTCGGAAGCGGTAGGGTGTACCTGAGCAGACAGCGGGTCGTTTACCTGCCCGACGAGCCGGTAACGTACCGGGTAATTGGCAAGGGGGATAAGGAGTTTTTGAGCTTCAGCGGAGACCGCCAGAGAATGTTTGAGGCCAAGGTGGAGACCCCGTGGTTTGGCCCCAACGGGTGGAGAGCCAAAGTCCGCCCTACAAGTGATGGTGGGCTGGAGCCCGGGAATGAGGTGTGGAATTTGAAGCTTGTCTTCAATGAGGGTGGGGCTTTCGACTTTGCAGACAAGTTCAGCGACCTCAGTTACGAAGAGCCCCTACCCGCATATTCCGCCATCTAGCCCTCTCTCTGCGGAGCGGAGCCCCAAGGGGGGTTTGGGGGGACTGGTCCCCCCAGTACACTAACACCATTACGTAGGCCCAATACAGTATTAATATAATAGTACGTTCATATGGTAACTGAGGGGACATGTCCCCTCTGGGGGCTCCGCGAAGCGGGAGGGACATATATTTAGCCTTTGGGATGCACAGATCGATCAGATGCACCTATCTCATGTTTGATATGCGACAGGGCTAAGCGAACGACGATGGATTTACTGAGTGATGGACACCCGCCGAACTACAGCGACAATACAGTAGAAAGAGGATTGGCGATGCTGATAGAGCGCGCCCACAATGGAAGAGTCCTCTGGGACATGTCCAGGACCCGACGGCTTTGAAAATGCGAGAGGGGGTGGACCGTGAGGGGACAGGGAGGGGGGGACACTTGACCGATTCGGGAAAAACTAGGGCTACCAGGACCCCCGCCGCGATACCGTGGTCCCGTTGCTTTTGCCGGGCTACCCAGTTCGCTCGCGTTGGCCACTGCAGGTCTCACACCCCATGCCATCTATTAGACACTATTGAAACAAATGGGTAAGGACTCGTAATTTGCCCTAAACCAGCCGTCCTGGGCCGGTAATCGAAGATAGGCGAAGAAGCTATAAACACGTAAAGGTGAGCAGGGGGAGGAAAGCAAGGGCCTCTGTGTTACAGCTGTATGCCTTGCCGCTGCACTGTCGAGTGCCTGCTGATCGAGTACCCTCCTTGTGCATTGCAGAACATCTAGAGTCGAGGGTTCGTGGAGCTGCACTGATTAGCAATCAAGAATGCAGCTAAAACCCTCTCCATGTAATCATACCCTTCACTTCCCCCCCTCACACGCAAGATTGTATACGGGAGTGCCGTACGATCCAGGGATAACGTCACTTGCATCCGCTGCATAAGACAGGTTGTCTTAGTCGATCAGGAACACTTGACGACAGGCCTTTTTGCCCGGCTATGCTGTTCTCCATATACACCTGGATCAAAGAGCTATAACGCATTACGTACGTGGCTGTTCTTAGTGAGTCAAAAGTTACTGCTGCTGATGTTCTGCAAGGCGTTTGGTATACGCTCTCCACGGCGAAACGGTGTGTTACAGGGGGAGTCCTTGTGTTGTCAACCTCCCTCGCGATCATACACACCGGGGCGCCGATCTGGGGGATTGGCGGTTGATCCAGCCGCGTGCGGCGATATATAGCCTATATCTCCGCCAATTATAGTTGTATGGTCTAGTCCTTTACGAAATAGTTTTTTGGGTTCGATCGATTTACTGCCGTAAATAGGTACGGAATTGGACGGTACCATAATTCATTACATCATTTGTTCTATATGAATACGGTATTAGATTAGTTGACTGATTTGGTACACTGTACCCCTGGTAGTTCTGCAAAGGACATGAGCATTAGAATACTGAATACAATTTGGTAATTCTGCAAAGAACATGAACGTAAGATTACTGAATACTATTTGGTAATTCTGCAAAGAACATCAGCATTAGATTACTGGGTTTGGTAGTTCTGCAAAGAACGTGAGAGTACAGAAGCTGTAGTTCACTCATTTGACAGCTCTATAAATATAAAACAATTATAATTCGTTAAACATGTCATTTCCTACAGGAATATTAGAATTCGATAGCTCCTTTTACATTACAACGTGATTCGTTAGAAGTCATTTCATTCGTTAATAAATAGAACTCAAAACAATAAGAAACGATTAAAACCAAATAACGAAGTTAGTTGTACACTCCGTGGATCTTCTTGTGCCTCCTGAGATTGCTCACCACCGAAAAGTTCCTGCCACACCCCTCAAAGTCGCATTTAAACGGCTTCTCACCAGTGTGCGAGTACATATGAGTCTGAAGCGAGGACGGGCGCGTGAATCGCTTACCACACTCCGAACAGACGTGTTTCTTCATCGATCTCAGCGACAACTTGGAATTGAACGTCGTCATAAGGTGTGAGGGTGGGCCCTGGGTAACCTGGCCCTGCTGGGGCTGTTGGGGCTGCTGAGTCTGATATGATGGCGCGGGAGGCGGAGGCATCTGGTATACAGGCGCACCGGTCGTAGGCATCATGTGTGGAGGAGGAGGTGGCAGGGTGCCAGCCCCGACATACTGTGATGTTGGTGGTGGAAGCGACATGTCCGACCCATAACTGGAATACCCGCCTGGCTGAGGAAGAACCGACGGCAGATTAGGCATCATCTGCTGTTGCTGTTGCGGCTGCTGCGACTGGGGATGCATTTGATGGTGCGGCTGATACTGATCGTCGCTGAGGATAGGCAGGCTCATTCTGGGGTTGTAATTCATTGACTGGGCAGGCATGTATGATTGAGAGTAGGATCGTCGTGAAGCCGATACGTTGGGCGATGGTTGCTGGGGCTGAGGCAGCTGGGATGCCATTGTCGACGTTGGGGCCCCTGAGTTAGTAGCGGTCGTAGCTGGGGTCATGTTAGTATTATTATTATTGGCGTTGCTGACATTAAGGGAGTCGATATCGGTCGTGGACACATCGCTGTAGGATCGGGTAGGGTAGTAGTAGTTGCCTTCGCTGTAGAAGTTAGGCGAAGGTTGTGTGAGCGAGGGCAACGGCAAGGTAACGTTCTGTGGAGCCTGGTGATGGTGATTAATTACCGGCGGCTGACCCTGCTGAGTTTGAGGATGGTGTGGCTGGGCCACTGGCTTCTTGTCCTCTTCATAAACGGATTTTGGCATATCTTGAAGCGCGATCATTTTCTCTTCTGGTTTTGTCGTTTTGCAACACTTATCGTTAAAATCGATTTCGGGGGGTGTAAATTGGATGACTTATTCGATTCTTGTTTTTTTAAACCTATACAACCAAGATTGCCATTTAAAATCGAAGAATTGCCCCAAAAATATTAAAATAAAAAAAAATTCGTATTCGCTGATTGTCGAGATTTAAGATTTGGGTCAGGCTGTTGAATTTAAAATTTTAAAGTTCAACGGTCAGCCCTTTAAAAAAAAAGAATAAACAAAAAAAAAAACCCTTTTCAAAATATAACGAACGATTCCAAATATTTCAAAGTAGCAGACCCATCACTTATAAATGTCGCTACTTCCAACCCAGTTATTCGATAAATAGGAAAGACAGAGCCTGCGGCGACGGTTATCATTTATATAAACCACATGGGTTGGAGCAGTCTGCCTTACCCTAAGTATCTCGCCTCCTCTCCTGGCTGGCATGTTTTCTTTTGCCTAACCCCCAAAAAAAGAAACCAGCCACCAGCCAGTGTCTCACTTACTTTTATCTCCGCAAGCGGGGATAAATGTGGCGCGAGCGCGAGCGAGCGACTGCTATGACGTTTTCTATCTCTCGTGGTGGTAGGTGCGCGCGACAAACACCGGGCCCCGGCCTTTCAAAATTATTATTCAGGCACGCGGCCACTTCCCAAAATTGACGTCCTTCCTGATGCGGTGAAAATGCGCTTTTCTCTCGCTACTGCAGAGCAGGGCGGCAGCAACTCTGCTACACACGACATAAGGCTGTTGATGTATGTAGGCGGTTGTAATCGTCAGGAGAGCCGACAGAGATCCTTCGTAAGATGAGAGAAACCACTTCTCAACGGCTGCTAATCATTTATTTATATAACAAGCGACTTTTTTTTGGCGTTTGTATATCGATATTTTTGTTTAAAAGCTAACTGCCCAATAATGTCAAATGGCTAATAGGACCCTTTTGCTTTTTTGCTTTTTTGGTAATATTTTTGTACACGTACTACGTTACAACTCTATAGCCATACGAAATGGCAGAAGCATGGTACCCGTTCTCTTGCCGGAAAGATGTACCAACAGCTCATGTGCATACAGTCAATTGCGATATCCAGCCCCGCGGTAATATGCAATGCAAATTCCTGTGCTCTACATAGATATGTACGTAAGGGTAATATACACCTATCGGGGGACGGAAAAAGCATGTGAGAAGTCTCCTCTTTGGATGGTACTGATATACCGGAATTAAATGGTATCTAATGTAAATCTTCCTGACAATTCAATACATTTATTTTTTTGGTACTCGATAGATGCTACATCGAAGTTGTCCTCTAGATAGGCTACATCAAAAGTTGTCTCTCTTCCTCCTCTAGATAGGCAGGTAGATAGCTTGGTAGCGTTTTGGCTGTAACCTCCCCCCTTTTTTTGTGACGGCTATTTACCGCTTTGCTTGCGCACGCGTCCAGGGTATGTATCGCTATGCATACAGCTCGGTACATACCAATTTTGCATGCGCAAGCGGTTCACTTGCGGTAGAATAACTGTTCGGAATCGGAGTATTAAAGCTTCCAGTGGTTTCACTAAAGCTTCCAGTGGTTTGAGAGGGTCGTATTCATATGGTACAATGTACTTTGGTAATACATTAGCGGAAACCGTATTATAAAGAGAACTTTTTACCAACCCCCGAATACCCCTGTCGCGATCGTAATAATTCTCCAAAGTCATTGCAAAATGACAGGTGTTGTTGCGAATGCCAAATATTATACCTCAGATACAATCCCTGAAGACCTGTTCGATCAATGCTACAAACTGGTGCGCCGGATAAAACCCTGCTACGAGGCTAGCGGCATGGGCTGGAACGCCCGTGAAAAGAAAGCCGAAATGAGCCAACCCAACATGTCGTACCTCATAACAACCACCGATGCTAGCAAGGTAATTGCTTTTGCATCATTCATGCTGTCAACAGAATTCTCATATGAAGACGATGACAGGAAGGAGTTCCCGGTAACCTACCTGTACGAACTACATGTAGATAAGGCCTACCATGGTCATCGCCTGGGATCGGCGCTCCTCCATCAGATAAAGCAAATGTCAACCCACAACCATCTCGTGCTAACGGTTTTCCGCATGAACGCAGCCGCAATCGCGTTCTACAAACACCACGGCTTCCACGTAATCTCCGAATTCGAAGCTGATGCCAGCAGCAGAGCCAAGCATATTACGGGGTGGTACGAAATGGAATTGCGTTCTCCACCCGCCAAACTTGTTGATGCATAATGTGATACTCAGGGGCAGAAGCCCTTTCAAAGCAGCAACCCCTATGCCGGCTAAGCCACACATATTTACCACCACGCGATACACAGGGGATTGCATATTCGGGTACATACACACCAATAAGCAGGTGGGCCGCTGGTAAATGGCGCGCTCTGTATTTTTCAACGTGTTTCCTTGGCATGCCGGTTCCTTTTGAATAGCCGTCAATGACGCCGTACGAGCCGCTTCCCCCCTGCCGTCTTCGAGGGCCAGCCCTCGAGCTCCCGTAGTTGGGGGCTCTGCCCCCAAACCCCCCGTCACGACCAGATCTCCGCAGAGCGGAGCCCCAGGGGGGTTTGGGGGGACTGGTCCCCCCCAAGTACAAAGGGAAGAGAGTTGATTATCAGATTCGAGTGTGCAGATCGGGGGTTTCGCACGGCTGGTGTTCGTTACGTTGTTTGATCTCCTGAGTCGTCTGCAACCTTAAGCACGCAGACGACCTTGATCAACGTGTTTGTGCGTTTTGATAGGGCCCGTTTGAACGTGCTGTTTCAAGGCAAGCCGACTTGACTTTGTTTGATAAAGTGACCGCCTGGACGCTATGGCTGCGAATAGATATATATTTCTGGGCTAAAATATCTATGCTAGATTATCTCGTTAAGATTTTTTCCAGCTTGGCTCGAGCCTTCACCCATGTCGTAGCATCCTTAAACCCTAAAGGCCTGGAAGATCAAATTCCGTAGCTATACTTCGTCATTCGACAAGTCCAAGGGCATCGAACTTCCCGGACAGAAATCCCTAACTTGGTAGCACAGTTGCAGCGGGCTAAACAATGTTCGTAGCCTAGGTCAAAAAAAAAACTGATCTAAGTAAACTGGTGTCTAATAAAGTAAAAAGTCTCGAAATGAAGTCAATGAGTTTGCAAATAAGATAAAAAATGAATCATTGCATTTTTAGTCCGCTGTGGCGATATCACTGAGTTGGGCTTGATGGTGTATATAGTAGCTCAACCAATTTGCCCTCTTTGTAGTCAGCATACTGTATTACCGGTAATAATTAATCTTGATTTAAGTCCATGCTTTCATTCATAACAAAAAAATACAATTCGATTTTATCAAGAGCAGGCTGTTGATTCCATTAGTCGGCAATAGAAGCGTAACGACCAAAGCAGGCTTACCACTCGGGTGGCGGCGCATATCCTTTTCCCGGCATTTTGCAGGAGCAGTGCATCATTGGTCTTCCACATGTTCTTGCTCTGGAAGAAGGCAACTCCCTCGTGTCATTAGCATCTAGCCGATAAAGAACTCGGCCCCACTCTGCTCAATACGCTGGGGAAAGTGCTGGAGAAGGTTATTCAAAAGAGGCTCTCCCACTTGGTCGAGCCGCACTTGCCGCCCGAACAGTTTGGAGGTCGAGAAGGTTATTCTGCGCCCGATGCCGTTACAGTCCTGGTCAATGACATCGAGCGCAACTTGGGAAGGAAGAGACATTTTGTCACGTCTGTCATGGCCATTGACATTAAAGGGGCATTTGATAATGTTCACCGAGATACCCTTTTGGATACCTTGGAGAATATGCAGGTGCCACAGGCGGCCCAGTCCTGGGTCTACCACTTTATGCAGGGTCGACGGGCAGGCTTAATCGTCGACAGAAAATGCACGGATACCAGGCCGATCAGCACCGGCATTCCTCAGGGATCTCCGATCTCGCCGTTGTTATTTCTCATTTACACGAGCACTCTGTATGATGTCATTAGACGGACAGGTGCGAAGGTTGTGGGGTATATCGACGACATTACGGTCTATGTCTCTGGGTCTAGCCGGAACAGCAACGCAAAGCGACT
>NW_027481797.1:0-17619 GCF_965637985.1 Blastobotrys vanleenenianus
TGACACCGCTCCCGCAAAATACCGGGGAAAAGACCTGTGCCAGCCACCCAATTGTGGGAATCCATCTAATGAGTTTGTCGCGGTATAGAGTTCCAGAAATCAGCCACCGCTATCAGGCCCTCCTTCGAAGGCTGAGATCTGGTCAAATTGAAATGAATCGGTACCTGGTAATCTGTTTCATTTTTCACCTTATGTCCACCATCCCTTATTTTTCTGCTCCGTGTGTTTTTTTTCTTTTTTTTTAAATCTCGCACAATCAAAATAATCAGTTATTCCATCTTTCACCTGATGTCCTCCGTCCCTCATTTTCTCTTCATTTTCTCTTCTTTTCTTTTATGAAAAATGAAAAATGAAGATAATTCCAAAAACTTAGAAATCAATCTTTTCTCCCCGCGTCCCGTCTCCGCCATATGTTTCTCCATGTGTTTCCATTTCTCATTTATAGGTTGGTAGTGTTTTAAGCTTTTCGCATTTTGCTGAGAAAGTGAACTTCCCGGTACATGAGACTGAATAAGTCAATGTCCATTGAAGCCGTCATGATGATGTCTTGGATAACCGTGGGGTGTAATGCGTGGGTCCGTTGATTGCCATAGGCCCTTTATTTTCCGGCAATCAAAATAACAGGTGTTCCAATGTTTCAGGCTCAGCGTGGCATCACATGCAGGTAGGTTGCCCATGAATGAATCGTCGTATTTCGAGCACGTTGCGGCTGCGTCACCAAGTTAGGCTGATATAGTACATAGTACATCCATGGACGCTACCTTCCAATGGGAATAGTATGGCAAGTTTCGTGTGATTAGGAGATGAATAGAGTCGGCTGCATCATTATCACTTCGCCTTAGTCTCTTTAATTCCTTCCAAAATGTTTCCCATTGGGGCTGAAGTATTATCCGAGAATCAACTTGCCATCCCGTGTAGCATGGTCGACTCTCCTCCAGATTACGCCATAGGTTGTGGAATGACATTGCAGTAGCTGGTTTAATCAAATCCGTTTTAAGGGGTTATGGTATAGTGTTCGTCTAACAGCCATGTCCCCCAGCTGGCTGATACCCTTTTTGTCGGGTGCTGTACACGTTGTTGTTGTCCAGATAAAGTTATAGAAGGGGTCTGATCTAGTTGTGAGTAGTGAAACACTTCTTATGGCCTGGAGACCTCACTCTAAAGATGGGATCGAGTCTAGTCTGCAGAGGTGGTCATGATGGAATAGTCCCCAGATAGCTTCGCAAGTATGGTAGGGGGATTGTGCCCGTTTGGACGGGACACCAGCCTGGGCGGCTATAGCTGGGGCTTGGGTGAGGATCTGTTGGAGATGGGTCAGAAATCACTCTTGGGCGAAGAATCGCGTGAATAAATCAAGAGTAGGAACATGTGGAACGCCAATGATAAATGAATGAATGAATTCTGTATGTTGTTCCCGTTACATGAATGAATCGTCCTGCCAATTGCCTGCTGGGCCGACAGGGGATAGCAATACGTAGGACTATTACCCATCGACCAGTGAGGTTGTCGTAGAGGACGTAAAAAATGAGGATTGGGGAAGATAAGAGGGGGAATGGCTCCCTTTTCGCTACCATGTATATTAGTGGCAGGACGACACCGACCGTGCGGTCACAGGGAAATGGTTCACCAAGTTGCGTCAACAAAGTGCACCATCAAGCTGCACGTTTTGCAGCTGGCCAAATACTTGTCGGGTAGCAGTCGCTACGTACTTAGCCGGCTGGTTCAATTTCGTTCGGGACACGCGCTAATCGGCGATTGGTTTCGCCAGTTTCGCGTGGAAGGGGCCCAAATCTTTTGTGAGTGTGATCATTTGGAAACACTTCACCTCATTCTCGCCCAGTGTCCCCATATATGAGGCACAAGGGCCCCTCCTTCAAGAGGCAAGCGACACATTTGACCAGCCGAGATTTCTCGGCACGAAAGAAGGACTCAAAACACGGGGCCAATTTGTCCAAGAGGGCCGTCGCCCAAGAGCGGACTAACCCGCTAGCGCACACTGTCAATCCCAGAGTTGAAGGGTGTCCGGTTTTTAATCTCCTAAAAAAATTGTTTCTCAGACCCTCGGGGGTAATCAATCCTCACGACGCAAATGCGGTACAGCAAAGGACCCAATTGCTATGGAATGATTTTGTTTTATTTTGAAAAATTATATGCATATGTATTCAATGATGTCTCTGGCCTAAGGCCTCAACAAGACGGAAATAGATTACTAATATTCCCACTATGTGTAGAATCAGTGCTCTCAACGACTCACAAGACTCACAAAGGTCGTCTCTCAGACCCAGGGAGTAATTGAACTTGTGCAAGCTCATTCAGTAGCTTCCATCGCAACAACGAACGCGACTCCCGCTGCTCAATCACCCAGGCTAAGCTTTAGCCCAACGACACTAGTCAATGCCAAAGTTGAAGGCCGTTCGGTTTTTTAATCAACTAGAAGAACTGTTTCTCGGACCCTCGGGGGTAACCAATCCTCACGAAGCAAATGCGGTACAATCACGGGACTCAATAGACATTGAAAGAAATCATTACCGCCGATAAGAAAGATTACATTTATCTGTATTTATGTGATGTCTCTGGCCTTCCTCTCAAGAACGCTAATAGATTTTCATTCATTCATAAATGAATCGTCTGTATTTCGATCCCGTTACGACTGTGTCCCCAACCTGGCTTATATAGTACCTGGTACATCAACATATTTGTCCGCTAAGCAGGCATTTCAACATATTATAACACATCAATGAATATCAAAAAATTTGTGTCCGTTGCCTCTTGGGACCTAGCTAGGCTGATATCTTACTTCAGCGTGTTTGACCGCTTCGCAGAGGTTTCAACATTTTAAATGAATCAATAAAATCAAAGCACTTGGTTCATGGGGCAGATTTTTTTCGTGCATCTATCAGCGCCAATAGCAAGAGGGAAACGATTTCTGCTAGAGCAAGAGCGTGTGGACCATCAATGATGACAATGATGACTCTGCCCTTGTACGTTACGGGGAAAATACCGCCATCAGACCTCCTTCGTATCAGATATAGTCGGAAGATTGATGCCTGGGAAGAAGTAAAAAATGCTTACTGCACCAGGATGAGCTCGACCGTTTCGAATTCTCCACATGTGCATTCCCACCTGACGATAGTGTCTGCATGCTTCGCTACAATTGAAAGCAGCTCCTCGTTCAGTGAGCAGTCCTTCCTAAAGCGTTTCGTGCATTAAGTTTGGACGTTTGCCATGGAGGGCGCTTGCGCTAATGCCTAAAATTTCATCTGTAGAAATAGTTTCCAGCCATCGCACCATCTGGTCCAAAAAGCGTTCGCTGATCTTCGTGAGTTTCGGGAGGTGTGTAGCTGGGTTGCAGGGTTCGGCTTTTTTGTCGAGCACAACGTACTTCTACTTCTCTTGTTATCGTAATTCGAAAGGTGGAATGCCTGTTTTGTTCTGTGGTGTTATATCTGGCGTCCCACGGAACGCGCCGATGAACCTGAATGAACGAATGACTGGATTGTCTGTCAACAAGTTAGGCTTATATAATAACCGATGTAACATGGTACATCAACATATTCCCACTAAGCAGACGCTAATGAATCTTTTGAGGCGTTTTTTCTGCATCTTTTCGAATATATCTTGGTCAATATTGCCAATCGATACTACTAGACGGATGTAATAGATTCTACAGTTGCCTTACACAGGCTGTATACAGTCGCACCGGCGACTCTTTGCTCACACCCAGTAAACGATGCCGAAGCGCCCAAAGATGTTTGTAGCCAACCTTCTGAATCACTTCTTGAAACGACAGCCCTTTATCAAGGTGGCCTCCGAGTAGCTTAATCGTGTCCTCGGGCATTTGGGATCGCAGCTTTCAGGAAGCATCGGCAGCTTATCGCTAGCTCTCTTCTTCTTCATCCGTCCTGGTACGAATAACATGGGGTTACAGATAGTATGGAGTAATTTTTATCCCCATATTCGAAAGCAGCATTGTTCGCTCAGTCGTGACATTCCCGGGGATACTACTATGTCGCTTTGCATTCTCGTTCAGATATGAGAAAAAAAGGTAGATCGTAATGCCGTGAAGTTGAAATGACCCTCTGAGCAGCCGCTCAAGCTTCTTCATGGCCCATAACAACACTTATCGGCACCAGTTGTTCCAGTCCTGGACATATTTGGCCAGAATTGTTTCTTTAGACCGCAAAACTATGAAAGACTGATAGCTTTTTTTGCAGTGAACTGAATTAGCATATAATAACTGTGTTGGAGTATACCGGTACTGGTTTCCGCTTACATACATAATGGAGAATAGCATCGTGAAGAACGAGAAGGAACACGTATTACCTGTACTGCAGTAGGGATGCACTCATTTTAACTGCATAAACCGTTGATGTCAATGTATACGGTACCGTAGACGTGATAACCAAAATATAATGCTCTACAAATTAAAGAATGTTTGTATTTGAGATGCTTCAAACGTTGATAAATAAATAATTGAACAACCATGTCAATGCTTGTATAGAAGTACCAAGTTGCGGCATACTGAACATCAATTGCTTTCAAACCAATGCGTTCGATAAATAAGTTGCGGCTCCCACTGGTGGATCCTGTTCCCCGTAGGTAACCGGATACCCTCGGGAAAGAGAGGGGAGCGGGGTAAGTAAGTACACAGATTACCTCCCGCACAGCCTGCCTATCTTCGAGAAATGCCGAAACTGCCGTTGATCACTCTTAAGGCCCTTGGAGGTTAGCTAGCAGACGCATCAAAGGGGTAACTCAGGAGAAGATAAAGAAAATCAGTAAGCTCTCCATAGCGGTCGAATAGGTAGATTAATCATTTTTTTCTGACCAAGTTACCATATACCATGTACCACCCCGGCCCCTCAATTGTTGACACAACGTACTGCCATATGCCTTTCAATGGATTGCGAAAGAAATATTACCGGGTATAAATAAGTTAATAAATATCAAAAAACAGTAAATGCTTTTATCTTTTCACCTGCAATTTGGAAAAGGCAAAACGCGTATTCCGGTACCACTATTCAGTTGGAGGTACAAGCAAAGAACAAAGATACAGCGCAACTTACGACAGCACAACTTGCGTGGCCAGGTGCTGTCTATTACCCGGTATCATTAAGCCGTAGAGTGTAGTGCACTCGTTAGTTTAATATTTAGACGGGGTACGGTACCTGATGAATATTCGTATGCACTGTTAATAATCCATTGTTTTGTACTGCGTTTTGGCTACTCATAATATGCTACTGGCATTATGAGGTGATCATAGAAAATAATAATAAATTATTGGTACCATACAATAATAACAAAACAAAACTGAATTAAATAGGTTAGTATTAGCAATACTGTAGATCTGTAGACCAAGTTAAACGGTATCAGCGCCTTCAACCTTGGGTGTTTCCGGTCTGAACATCTTTGCAGCAAAGAGCTCATAGATAAAGACACCAAGGAAGTGGCCAAGGAAGGGGATGAAGAGAGGAACAGCCCAATACCCATCGTTGAAAAGCCCCGAGTACGTCTGGCTAGCATAAGCCCGTGGAATAATGTCACGGAGAGGGTTCAGGGCCCAGTAGCACCATCCGAACGCATTTGCACAAATGAAAAGATTCAATCCAATCAGCATGGGAGCAAATTGTGGAGCGATGTGTACGTTTCGGAGATCGGTAACGGCAGTAGTGATGAATACGAAAACTGTATCGCCAATCAACTCATTCATGATGGCGGTACCAATGGGCACCTTGGGATTAAACGTTGGAACATACACAGCAGAACTGCCGGCTGGTCGAGGAATTGCGCCGGCTGCATTGAGCTGGGCTTCAGCAATTGCAAATGTGAAGATAACAGCAAGGATTGCACCAGTAACCTGGCCGCCAATATAAATAGGAACTTTCTTCAGAGGGAATTTTCTGAAGATAACTGCGTTAAGAGTCATAGGGGGAGAAATGTGCGAGCCGGATATAGGGAAAATAACATACACTGCAAGAGCAACAGCGATGCCTAGGACGTATACGGAAAAGCCAAATGATCCCTGTTCACCCTGGGTGACAACCATGCCTCCAATCGACATTAGAAGGAAATACAGGAAGATGAAGGAACCGACAGCCTCAGCGAAGAAGAGGTCAAGGTGATATTTGTCCCTCAATCGATGGAAACCCTGAGCCCACGCAGGATCCCACTGCGTCTCGAGAATGACCTCCACAGCCAGCTGCTGCTGGCTGAGAATGGCCATATCAGACAGAGTCTGTCGGGGAGCATTTGTAGCATCACCTTCAGATTCTACGTGCAAAACTTCGTGTTGGATATCTAGTTTGGACATTTTGGTATGTTGGCTAGAATGCTGTGGGTTGGGCTGGGGTTTTATATATTTTTCATTCTATATATTCACCAACGCTATCGTAAAAAACATGGTTGGGTTTTGTACGCAGAGACAATCCAAGACATGCAGCAGGATTTTCAATGGGGTGCATGCATCAGAGACTTGGATGGCGTCTTCTCGGGGGCAAGGTTTCCATCTCCGTCTCGGAACTTAAAAAGTGGAGATTTCGGCTTTAAAAACTACCGATCACTACCACCATACCTGTAGACGCTCGAATAATAACGTAAATATACCTTTTGCTCGGAATTTAACAACAGTACAACATAAATGCAGCCATACGTTATTTTAATGAAGTAGTTTTTTTTTTGTCGAAACTTGCTCTTCGTGCTGATTTTTTTTTCCGGCTATTAACTTCCTCGGCTCCACAGAACCTTAGACCCGCTTTAACATTGAACGGCCAAGAAAAACTGTTTGACTATCATTTCACTGGCCCGGGCTTACCCCACATACAGCATTTCAATTTCCGCAAAAAAAAAAATTCCGCTTGGATTTGCCCGTTCTCGGGAGCCCACCATTATTTTACGTGTGGGGCGGGGGAGGTGGAGGCGGCGAACGGCTGATCTTGCTGATCCACACTTTGGAAAAACGCCTTCAACCGACAATGTTTCACTCGAGCGTGGGCTCTGAACACCAAGGTAAATAGTATCGACTCCAAACTACGTGAATTAAGGGAGACATGCTCGCTATGCACATTGTTTACACTATCTTTGAAACTGTAGACCCTAGTTTAGTTATTCGCCACTGTGCAGTTGGTATTATCTTTTTCGATAACAAGTTGTTGTAGCCATTGCAGTATCGGTCGGGAATGTAAAGAAGAACTCTCCCGCAGCTTGCTCAGCCCAAGAACGTTGGCCATGTGGTACAGTGTAATTATAGCCTGAGTTGGAACCGCACCTGTTGCGTGTAGTTTTTTCCAAAGGGTGATACATTCAACTGCATAAGGGAGCGTGCGGGCTATCCTTAGGATCGCGTAGTGAATGCTATCCGCAGGTCCCGCCTGAGGAATACGCTATTGCATCAGGCTGATGTTGGTTCTCTGATGGTTTCAAAATAAACGGATGCCCGCAACTGGCTGAGATGGCGATTTGCGATTTGCAGCACCGTACAGACAATGCCTCTTATCAGTGCGTCTAAATTTGTAGATCCGTTATAATTTATGCCATTGGACAAAGAAAGCTCTCGGCACGATTCTTTTTCGTATAATAAGCTAGATGTTGCTAGATGTTGTCCGTTTTCCATAGACCAAGTACAGCTTATGTCTCAGGCTGCTTATATCTTGCCTCTGCCGTGCCGCAGACTCACCCCCCATCCCGTGGAGCACGGGGCGGGCCTAAGGGAAGCTAGGTTTTGCTATACCCCATAGTAGGGACGACCTGCGATAGTTCAGCTTCGGATCCGGAAAAATGTCTCGGGTAGGTCGATCCCCCGCAGTCCAAGTACATTATACGCCCATTATTTTAAGGAATTAGGGGTAAAAGAGTTATCGTATTCTACCAGCACAACAGCTGCTAAGCCACGATCTATAATAACGTGTACTTTTATCGCGTTGGATTGATAGTGCCGCTGCTGTAACATCAGCACTGCGGATGCGATGTGAGATTTTTAGGTAAATACATCTACAAAAAGTTCACGGTGAAACGAATTTTTTCACCAAAATACATGATTTCCCAAAGAACATAAAGCTCTAGAACGCAAGTAGAGGTAAATTAAATGCAGGAATGCTGTAGTAGTACTAGTTTTGGTTGTAAACGATGAGACGATTGATCTGCGATATGTCCCCGCAGGCACCTTAAACCCAAGTGCTCCGTAGGGCCACCTTGAAGAGGGGGGCCTCGGCAGGCCACTAGGGCACCACACGGGACTCCCCGCCATAGATATGTGTCTCCGCAATTGTACCGCCGAAGTGTCTAGTCATAAATGACTAAAGTACCATCCAAGTCAAGCTACCGGCAGTCCGGTGGTTCAGAGATATACCTCTCAAGTCCTAAACCGAAGAATAGTAGAGAAGCTAGCGACTTAGAAGATAGCCTCTCCGCAATTGTACCGCCGAGTGCCTAGTCATAGAGCATCATCTAAGTCAAGCTAACTCGGTTAGCTCAGAGAGATACCTCTTTAAGCGCTACCACAGAATAATAGAGAAGCTAGAGATTTACACGATAGCATTGATGACAATATGGTATGATGCCCTCCCGACTTGCGCTGTAATATACTATAACCCTATGCTCTCACAAAAAACTTATCAATAGGATACCGATGCTTCCATTGCATTCATTTTGCTCATGTGTTGACAGCTCCCAGTCTACGCGAGCCTAACTCAGCATGATGGTAGCAGAGGCTGCCCCTCTTTGAATTCAAAAGCATGGCAGAGGTTACTACCCCTCTTGGCATTTAAAACAATAAATGGCTAGGACTTCATGAAATTGCATGTTATTTAATTGGAATACTTACTTGATCTCAGGGTCAGATTGGAGATAATACCTCAATATCAACTGTAAAAATCTCGTTGTAAGATGAACTATGAAACTATATCTTTAGTTATCAATGGACGTTACTTTACTTTGGTGGCGAACCTTAGAATATCACGGCAGTAAGAATTAACCGGTAGCCGACATGGTGCCTAGCTGCATGTACGGCATTCCCCAAAAACCCCTCTTTCTTAGTACTCATATATATTTATTGGTAGTATAGAAACATTGCCCGGCTACATCTTTATTCAACCTCTCCCGGTAACGATATAAAGAAAGTAAATGACGGATTGGAGTAGTTTTCACTGAACTTTACCAATCGCATACAACTGAATTTCAGGCATCTAATTCCTAATAATAATTTGTGCGCCTGTACAGGTACTTGGTCGGCCAATTTCAAGATTACTACCGGAAGAGTGTAGTAGCATGCGACGTTAATGGGTCATAGATATTTCCCGAGGGGATATTGTCAACGTTGCGTGTCATAACCACCAGCCGCAAGACTTACTTGACACGAGTTCATCTCAGGTATTATATGAGAAGCTTGTGATGATATTAGCGTGTTATTATGAGTTACCCGTACTTTTGTGGAATCTGAACTTTTATGAATAATGTTATTGCACTTATGAAGGCCCTAACCATGCAGGTAATAGGTCGTTTCCTGATAAGATATAATAAAGAAATACCATATTGTCAATCCTTGTTAAGGTACTAGTATTAGAGAGATACGCCGTCGATTTCAAAGGTCTGAATTGTGTTGGTGGAGAAATAAGACGAAAATCCAGATTCTTCTAGGTGAGTGTCATGGCCATATTCAACATATTGGTCGCCACCATCAATCTGAGTACTCCAACGAACAACTTTAGAGCGAGCTGAAGGAATAGCAGAGAACGTCGACATGTTAAAGCTAATGGTTTGAGCCGTGTCATAATTCGCAGCTACAATGACAAGTCTTTTAGACTTTGAGTCGTAAGCGGCCATGACGTTGGCACTACCTCCATCAAGTATTTGCATACCTGGTCGGACATGTCGAGTAAATTGTGCAAGGACAAAATACTTCTGATTAATACCGTATAAATCTTTGGTGTCGTTGTCAGCTTCAACGAGACCCCACCCGTCACCATCCAGAGCCTGCCAATACACCCAAGCAGTTGGAAACAACCATCGGAAATCAAGAAGAAGATTGGACACCAAGTCTAAACCAGAGCCGGTACCATCGCCATACTCACTGTTCCAGATGGACTTGCCTGCATCTGACGCAAGGTCGTAGAGAATGTCGCGCCTTCCACCGCCGTATTGGTAGCCGTGAACATTAACACGGCCAATTTGGCCAATGGCAATGCTTCCGATATTCTGGAGGTTAGTAACTGCCTGATCGTAGTAGGACTCATCTGAGGCAGAAATGATACTTCGCAGACCCCGCTTGGCCAGCTCATTACTGAGATAGTTGATTATAGTTGCCTGCGTAGAGATTTCAAAGTGACAGCCTTCTTGAGTGCCGTTAGCGTTCCACCAATCCGCTGAGGGTTCGTTAAAGGCTTCAACTGAAGTAAATTCCACACCATGTCTATCCTTGAAATATTTGGCAATGTTGGCCATATAGATAGCGTGTTGCTGGAGATTCCACTCCTGAATGTTGTTGTCACTGCCGTCATCCGAGCCTGAAGGGTTGTGGTTTACGCACATCCACCACATCGGCGAGTTGGAAAATAACTCAGTCTTGTCTACTCCTCGGCTAATTGCAAGTTGTAGTGCCTTTCGCTGGTTGGCATCAACAGTCCAGTCCCAACTTGAAGAGTTAGGGTCATCGCTAGCCCAGTCCAACCAATATCCATCCATCTGCCGGGAACTCAAAATATTAGGCGATTCAACCATTGACGCTCCATCATACGTGTTCCAACTACTTGCACCGGCATTGTAGCGTACGATGTTGAGACCAAGCCCTGGCAGAGTAGTATTTAGGAACTCATGTTTATCCAGCGTGAACAGGACATCGGCAATATCTTCACGCTGACCAAACGCTTTCGCCCACCATACGAGCGAGGTCCCCCACCCTTCCCAAGTTCCTCTGTTTGATTGTGCATTAATTGACGTTGTATAATCGGCGGTTGTCACACCGCTTAAGACCGTTGCAATTGCAAGAAGAGGCAAACCGACCATGACTGTTTCGAACGATTGTATGAGAGGTTACACAATCGACTCTAGTTCAATCATACCTTTAAATAGTCAAATTGTTGATAGTCAACCCCGCCTTTATGAAGCAAGCTCCACAGCTCTATATGCAAGGGAATACCCTGGTAATGCCAATAAGTCCGTCCAATTAATCCGGATTATACTGAGGTTCAGTAAACTTGGTCGGGGATATCGGACACTAGCACCCGCTGCAGGAACAATTCAATGCATTCGGAAGCTCTGGAATACCAATATGACTGCTTCTCGGCTTTCAGGTGAAAAGGATCCCCCCCTCCCCCTCCCCCCAGCCTCGCAATCCGCTGTCAATTTGCCGTTCTTTCGGAATGATTATCCTGTAGAGCATTGGTTCTATCAGGGCGGCTTGTGTATTATGATTGGCAAGTTATGCGAGGTGCTATCCAATGCTTAATCGACAGCTTCTCTCGTGGTGGACTCCATTGCGGAGTCGGTGATCTGCCGCAAACGGGCATACCTTCCCGACATCCCCTCGACCATACGAATGTCTCCACAATAAACTACAGTGCATATTATCTTCACAGTACGTAATACCTCCGCAATTGTAAAAAATATCGAGTACCTAAGTTACGTCCTACGTAGACCCACCTTCGTTTTGGCGTGACCTTTGGTGGTTCGCTGCGCGAGCTACATCTGAACGGAGTGGGTCTGCGTAGGACAGTACCGGTAGCTAAGTGTAAATGATGCCGTCTTACAGTGTATATTACTCCGCAATTGTAAAAAAATACCAAATAGCTACCGATAGGTGTAAATGAAACCGTATGTACGGTGCATATCACCTCCGTGCTTGTAAAAAATCTCGAGTACATGTAGTGCAAGCCACTGAGTGCAAATGAAACAATAATAAATAATTTGTGCCTATTCCACGCCACGCGTACTTACCGTATCCAAGCCCCCTGAATTTCCGGTTGAATGATCTCACAACTGGACTGCGTGGGGGGACAGGAAAACAACTCTCTAGCCTGCAATTTGAAGATACTTCTAATCCCAATTTAGTGAAATACGTAACAATTCTAATCAGATAAACAAAGTTTTCAAGTACCAATCACGGTGCAAATTACCAGTATCAATAGCATATCGGTAATAGATCGCTAATGCCTGGCGTAGTGGTGATTATCACGTGACTCCGTGGGGCCCCGGTCTATAAATCTACCGACTTATTCCTTCAACCACACTTGCGTGTTATTTGAAGGAAGCTGGTCTATGTAGGTCCTACCTGTAATTGGTCTTATCAATGCTGATCAATACGTACAGGCTGTATTTTATTTGAATCAATTACATTTTACTCTCTCGTCTCAGATGGTCCTTAGCCGTGCATTGGCTCCGTCCCCAGGACTTCAATTTATGGCGTAAAATGGTGCACGCTTACCTCCTACGCAAGCCCACCTTCTCTTGGGTGGAATCGCGGAGCGAGCCACCAAAGGTGGACTTCGCGTCGGCGCACATTCGCGCGTATCTCGCGAAGTTCAGAAACCTGTGCTGGAGGTAAATAGGCCTACTGTACTTCACAAGTAAAACCACCTTCGAAGTATCGCCCACTTCACACTCCAAACTTATATTTTTTCTTAAATACTTAATTATTGCTCTGGTAAGTACATTCTGTTACCGCTTTCGGTGGGTCGCTGCGCAAGCCGCTACAGAAAGGACTGCGTAGGAGGTAAATAATGCTGCGTTGTCTTACAAACTTAAATAGGAGTGTGAAGTGGGCGTACACCACTGTAATACGGTACAATATCAGGCACTTTGAGCGATACTGAGGCTGATTCAAGGAAATTAAACCAACTGATTTGAAGCAGAAGTTAGTCTATTGTTCAGATGCAACATGACCATTTGCCATATAGCCATACCTATTGCGGACCATATGTAAGCTACGGGTTTAAAACGATTTGGACTTATCGACAAAAAGGTGGCAATATCCTGGATTTTTTGCATATATTGACATTGTTAAAGTACCTGTTGCGGACTTGCAAGGCTGGATCTCACACTGTCGAAATCTAGCCTGTTGAACAGGTGAGGGCCGATGAACGTACTGTGGTGAACAAATGTCCTACAATGTAGTTACAGAGAAGTCAAGTCACTCATAACTGCGTAATTTGTACTGCGAGACAATTACGAAAATGTAGAAGAGACAAACTGTAAGAATAGCATAGAGAAAATATTAACAGTCATAATATGTATAATTTATCGAACCAATTACCAACCAAAGGTCTCAGTGTGCAAATAAATCGCCTCAGGAACGACACCTACCGCATTCTTTCGCCTGGCAACGACATTCATCTGAAGATTGGCTGCGGAGTTGACGACTCTCGACCGGACTCCATCACAGCCTGAACTAATGATAACTGCTCACGTCAAGGCAAACTGAGTCATAACCTGCTCGATGTTTGGCCTACCCTCGTTAAACTCGATATCACTGTGCTTTACTTTCTCATCACTCGAAGTACCAAAGTCCTCATGGGTGACGCAAAGGTGGCACTGGACAGAGACGCTTTCTGAAAGCTGGGCAATTGCACGCTGGACATTCTCCTCGTATCGAGTAAAAGTGCCCAAGCAGCTTAGAGAAGGGCTCAATTCCTGCTCATTTTTCAGCCGTGCGGAAACGCCACAGCCGCACCTGTCGAATCCGCGAACGTCAAATGTACCATACTACCCTACCTCCTAGGCAGTCCCACCTTCGTTTTGGCTTCGGTGGCTGCGCTGCATCATTCAATTGATTGCAGATATGCTCTAAGAGCGATATTTGGCAGCGGCAGCGGCACCGGAACCAGAGCAAACGAGTACAATGTCGTCAAACGCCTCAACCTGTCGAGTCACGCCTTCGAATGGTCCGTCCCAGAATACCTTATATTACTGTTCAAAATTCGCGGCTGCCTGCTCATAGAGGGTCTTGGTGAATCCGGTGTAGGGTCTAGAAGATAAGGGGAAGCTGCACAGTCGACTTGTCCAGGCTGTATTTCGGAAGAGATCCAATGGTGAACGGA
This sequence comes from Blastobotrys vanleenenianus, assembly GCF_965637985.1. Classification (NCBI taxonomy): domain Eukaryota; kingdom Fungi; phylum Ascomycota; class Dipodascomycetes; order Dipodascales; family Trichomonascaceae; genus Blastobotrys; species Blastobotrys vanleenenianus. Next base: position 14,025 of record NW_027481797.1, read on the forward strand.
TGGTTTCCTAACGACTGAATCGAAGCGAATCTCACAAACGTGTGCTGGCCCGTGCCCAGTGCGGGAATCACGAGCTTATAATGCGAATTTCAACAACCTTGCAAGGGGCACGGCGTGTTACTTATGGCTAGGGAAGGGGAGCCAAACCCGTTACATGCCCGGTACCAAAGTGCGGAATGAACGCAATACAGAGCAGGAACAGAAAGGCGGAGATCGCAACGGCCAGCACGTTAACCTACGACGGGAATACACTGTACCTGGAAATCGCTGGATAACGTCTGTATCCGACGTACCTAATCGCGGCAAAAATCCTTAGGACGAATGACGCGGGACTGCTGCTGGTCCGGTACCTCTGGTCGCTAACGTGGTTGAACAATCGATACATAATGCATAGGAAGACGCGCACCACTGTGTAGTACATCGTCCACAGAGAATGCTTGGTATTACCGACCCACGGAATCGCAGCCTGTGAGAAGCTTTCTCTGGGCGAAGAGGGCAGAGTCGGTTGCCGAGCAGTCGTACCCGACCCCCTTCTGAACAGCCATGAAAAGGCCCATTTTCAATTTTTTTGATACAAAAAATAGTAAATTGTTAAAGCTTAATATATAGTTAATCTTGATACGCGACGATCCATCTCGCAGATCAGGTTTATATAAATTTTTGATCCATAGCTTAGAGCAAAATGGATTAGAATTTGCTCAACGGACGCATACGTCCCTCCGCTTGTCAGGGCAGCGAAAAAGGGTACTCCATGCAATGCCATGCCAGGCCCTGGAAGCATTGTGCTCAAGGCATACTGGAAAAAATAATTTCAAGTCAAAAGTTGATTGCCATTTGCCCCGAAAATTCTCGAGTCAGCCACGAAGCTGTTGGATTCAGAAATATGCTGCATCCTCATATTACGGCTTTTTTCAATGGCTATTGGCCCGACGCCAGCATAAATTACTTAAGGATCTTTAGGTTAGCTATCTATAAGATGAGATATAATCAATTTCTTTATGTGTTAATATTATTAATCTTGATTTGAGTCCACGCTTTATATGTATACATACTTAGCTAGAAGGAGGACTAGATCGAGTGTTGGTGGGTTTCGTTGCCGCGGGCGCCCCCTGTGGCTGCCTCTGGCTGTTGTGGTGCGATAATCGGATTTCCTCAGCGGGATTGTTCTGGAGTGCTGTTGGTTCGGATATATATGTTTTTATTGGAGAGTTGCTGATAGTCAGGGAAACCTGTATCCGCCTTAAGATGGCTCCTTCACATGCATGCACGTTGCAAGGGCCCAGTGGTCTGTGTAGGACAAAACCTGACTAGATTTTCGCGGTCGGTGTGTTCGCATGGCCTTTGCGTTACTATTGAACTACGAACGGTGTTATGCACAGTCCGGTACGTGTTAATATATATAATTTTTATCTGGAAGCGCTACGTACTGTGAAATTAGAACCGGGTGCTGACCATAACCTATCTTCACGAACCAAATCAAACAGAAAAAAAAAGAATTATTTTGTGGTAGGTTTTCCCTCATGCTATCAGCGGTCTACCGCTGAGGAAATCGGCCCCGTCTACCTTTACTGGATATTGTTATATTATATTAGAAACCTCATGTACCTCGATTAGTCCTCCTTCGCCCTAGGCAACGGACTTTAATCAAGATTATTATTATTATTTTGTGGTATTTTATTTGAAATTATCGCACAAGCGAGGGTATAAAATATCTCAGCCTTGGGCCATTATCGGAAGCAGGTATTTTCGAACGAACCATAATAATATTTTTTTATGACGTGGTCGTAGAGGCAAATTATAAATACGAGCCTAAGCCAACTGTATCTAGACATTGGCGTACACGCCCGCTCAGTAGGACATTATGACACATCGTGGGCGAAACATTAAGTCGACAGGGGGCACTGCGTCTCTAGCTCTGGGCGCTGTTCGAGGAAGTGATCTGTCCGACGAGATCCCGCGTTGCTCGAGCAGAACATGGCCAAATCTTACACATACGCACACGAAGCCGGTTATATGATGTACTGGACAATCACCTCCTCTTTTTTTTATGTCCCAGTCAATTCAGGCACACATCCCTGCTTTCGGTTTTTGAACGTACAGGCCTTCATTTTTGTTACGGGCAGTGAAATTCTGGCACTTCGTAAACCTTGGCGGCATGTCGGATGCTCAAATGCAGTGTCGATGGAATCGGATTTATTGCTAAAAGGAGGCTATTTTCTCCCATAAGAAATAGCTATTGTTTTGGTGGAGAAAACACGTCTTGAATTTGGAGGATCGTTGTGATGGTCGGAAAGTGCATCCCGGTCGATGGTGAAACACATACGCCCACTTCACACAATTAAGTTTGTAAGACAATACAACAAAATACATTACCGATACTAGAGGCCTATTCTTACCAACGCTACATGACCGTACTCTAATACAGTGCTGCAGGCTACATGCCTAGTCACCAAGCTCAAATGCATATGATGATATCAACATCGCAACACATTAAAAACGATCCCATACCAATCAGCAAAACACTTAAAACAGAGCAATAATTAAGTTTGGAGTATGATGTGGACGTATATCGCGTTAATATTTTTTGTAACTTTTTTTCATTAATGTATCATTGATGATTCTCGCATAGTCCTACAAACGGCCTTTACCTAATTTTTTGCCAACCTTTATGTTGCTTTCTTTATTTGTTTTTGAAATGAATAGATGAAAATAATCAAAAAAATTAAAATCAATATTTTCCCACTCCCCTTCTCATTCATATGGCCCTTCATATTCTCCATATCTCCTTGTTGTTGAACGAATGGATCCTTATCCATTCTTTCCGTCGCAGCTACTGATTGTGTGTCAGAGACTTGGTTCCCGGTGAGTTCCTGCATTACTGTCTATTTGCTTACTTCTCCAACCATGGGAATCTCCTTCTATTATCTCTCACTCCATTGCCGGACCGGTACTCCTCGGTTACTCTCCTAACCGGTTTACCTCAACAGCAACTATGTTCTAATTTACCGGGCAAAATTGATCTCGCAGACATGTACGGAGGGAGAGGAAGGCGGATAAAATAGCGTCAATTGAAGTGAATTAAAATTAAAATTTCTGATTCTAATAGTGATAAAATATGAAAGAGATCAAGGTGACTGGAGAGTGAAGCGAAGAAACAGCCATCAATTGATAGACGTGTCCCTCACAAATGCCCAATGTTATTTTAATTTTGTATCGATTAAATCATGGAGGGTTAGAAGTCAACCTACTTAGTCGTTAATACAAATTTTTAATCATGACTAAGCACTTGATGACTAAGTATTGATAATGGATATTATGAGTCAGCATTAATATCATAATCAAATTAGTCATAGAACTGTAGAATGTCGGGGGCACGTGACCTCGCGGATGCCGGTCCCTACGGGGACGAGAACAATATGCGGCTGAAGATTCTTTTTTTTTGATGTACTTAATTGAAAGAGTAGGAAAGTCTAATTAAAGAAATAATACGAACGGGTAGAACGGGTAGAACGGGTAGAACGGGTAGAACGGGTAGAACGGGTAGAACGGGTAGAACGGGTAGAACGGGTAGAACGGGTAGAACGGGTAGAACGGG
>NW_027481796.1:0-17320 GCF_965637985.1 Blastobotrys vanleenenianus
TGAGTCTCAGTTTTCGACTCAACCGGAGTAGTCACAGGGGTAGATGACTGGGCCTTAGACTCGACCGGAGTGCTAACAGGCATTGTCGTGCACTCACCGTTCGAACAAACCACAGATGGAGTTGGCACAGGAGTCTCAGCCTTCGACTCAACTGGAGTAGTCACGGGAGTGGATGACTGAGACTTAGACTCAATTGGAGAAGTCGCTGGAGCAGAGGACTGGGCCTTAGACTTAACTGGAGTGCTAATTGGCATTGTCGTGCACTCGCCGTTTGAACAAACAACAGATGGAGTTGGCACAGGAGTCTCAGCCTTCGACGCAACTGGAGAAGTCGCTGGAGCATAAGACTGGGCCTTAGACTTAACCGGAGAGCTAGCTAGCATTGTCGTGCACTCCCCGTTTGAACAAACAACAGATGGAGTTGGCATCTGAGTTTCTGCCTTCGACTCAACCGGAGAGCTAACTGGAGCAGAGGTCTTAGCCTTCGACTCAACTGGAGAAGTCGCTGGAGCAGAGGACTGGGCCTTAGACTCAACCGAAATGCTAGCTGGCCTTGTCGTGCACTCACCGTTCGCACAAACCACGGATGGAGTTGGCACCGGAGTCTCAGCCTTTGACTCAACTGGAGAAGTCGCTGGAGCAGAGGGCTGAGAAGAGCTAACTGGCACTGTTGTGCACTCACCGTTCGAACAAACGACAGATGGAGCTGGTACAAGAGTGTCAGCATTCGACTGAATCGTAGAAGTTGCCGGAGTAGACGTCTCGCCCTTTGACTCAATTGGAGAAGTTGCCGGAGCAGATGTCTGGGCCTTAGACTCAACAGGAGTTGTCACTGGGGCTGATGTCTGGGACTTTGATTCCACTGGTGAAGTTTCTGATGGTATGCTCTCCACCTTAGATCCAATAGGCGAAGTAGCTGTAACAGCAGCGGTTTCTTCCTTAGGCGGAACAGGTGCGGTCGTTCGGGAATTAGACTCTACCGGAAAAGTTCCTGGAGTGGACTCGGCCTTAGATTCAGCAACGGAACTTTCTGGTTTTATTGTGGTGCACACGCCATTAGCACAAGTAACAGACGGGGTTGGAGTGTTACTCATAACAGGGGAGGTGTATGGAACCTCCGTACCTTTAGCCGTCGAATGTTCAATAGTCTTTGACGCTATTCCCGTGGACGGTGGAGTAGAAGGTGGCATAGTAGTACACTCCCCATTAGCACACAGCACCGTAGGCGTCGAGTGGAAAGTCTCTGACAAGGGCAAGGTCACATTTCCTCTCGTCGACGTACGCGTCATTACCTTTTCGCTGTTGCTCTTAGATGAATAAGTTGGATGTCGGGTCGTACACTTCCCTCCCTCGCATTCAACAGTTATCGTCGGGGTCACTTCGCTTTCCTGCTCTTCTGTACCAGTGGGCCCTTTCGGCTTCTCTGTTTCCGCAGTCACTACCTCACACATGCCATTTGAGCAGCTAACTGTTGGAGTTACGTTCTCAGGGGACGCCGTAATCTTCGCCTTGGTTTGAGGAAGCATTGTTGTACACTCGCCTCCTTGGCAGATATCTGTGATATGCTCGTTTGTTGGCTTCGATGGAGCCGGTTGAGCGGAGTTGGTGGCTTTAGCAGAGGTCTCTTCGGCCTTGGCAATCGGCTGACTCTCGGATGGTGCAGCATGGCCGCTCGTATGAATCTGACCGGGGTTCAAAGTTGTGCACTCTCCACCCTTACATATGACAGTGATGTGCTTATTTCCACCAGCAACAGGGCTCTGCGTGCTTTTAACTGCATTGGTCAAAGTCCTCGCCTCTTGCTGACCAGGCAACATTGTAGTGCACTTTCCGCCTCTGCAAATAACGGTGATGTGCTTGTTAGAAGCCGGTGCTCTAGCAGTAGCAGAGCCAGTTATCGCTTCAGTGTGAGGCTGTCCAGGCATTATCGTCTTACACACTCCTCCTTCACAAACAACAGTAATATGCCGATTGCTACCATGATTTGTGGCATATTCAGTTTGAACAACATTTTCTCCTGGAAGCGTGATAGTTGGGCATGGAAGAGTCACCGTGTACGTTATAGTACGTGTAGTGCCCTGTAAGGTGATTGTTTCGGTGGTCAGCGATGTGGTGAGAGAAACTATAACAGGTTAGCGAGATTCTTACTCTCTTCAGTATAACTTACCAGTGTTAGGTGGAACTTGCGGCGTCACAATTGCTGGAGGGAGCGTAACAGTTGGACAAGGCAGAGTCACCGTCACTGTATTGGTTTTCGTCGTCCCCTTTCTGACAACAGCCTGCGGCTGGATCATTGTGGTCATAGAGACCGATGCTAAATACATAACCATTAGTAAACACCATGCACCACAAAATAGAACAACTTACGTTGGATGCTACCAGTAACCGGTACTGTAATTACTGTAGTTGTAGCCTTGCATCCCGCAGCTCTACAAGGAACAGTAATCGTTGTATAACGGACATCATTATTCAACGACGTAATGTGTGCACTTTCAGACTTTGGAGCATTCTTTTCTCTCGTTGCAAGCACTTCAGGAACAGTAATTACCTTTTCGCCATTGGAGCAAGTCGAGCACGGAACGGTAATAGTAGTCATTTCGCTTCCTGGAGCAAACGTGGCTGCTTCCGAGCCTGGAATGGTAGTTACTTTGTAGCCACCCGAGCAACTCGAGCATGGAATAGTAAGAGTGGTCATCTCAGTAGCTGGAGCGACCGTCGGCGCGGCTGTTTTCGGGATGGCAGTTACCTTGTAACCGACAGAGCATGTCGCGCATGGAATGGTGATAGTGGTCATTTCAGTAACTGGGGCGACCGTTGGCGCAGCTGTTTTCGGGATTCTAGTCACCTCGTAGCCGCCAGAGCAACTCGAGCAAGGAATCGTAATCGTGGTCATCTCTGTAGCTGGAGCGACTATCGGCGCGGCAGTCTTCGGAACTGTCGTCACCTTATAGCCACCCGAGCATGTCGTGCATGGAATGGTGATAGTGGTCATTTCAGTAGTTCGAGCATACGTCGGAGCAGCGGTCTTTGGAATCGTGATCACCTCATAGCCAGATGAACAGCTACCACATGGAATAGTAATAGTAGTCATCTCAGTAGATGGAGCGACCGTCGGGGCGGCAGTCTTCGGAACTGTCGTCACCTTATAGCCACCCGAGCATGTCGCGCATGGAATGGTGATAGTGGTCATTTCAGTAGTTCGAGCATACGTCGGGGCAGCGGTCTTTGGAATCGTGATCACCTCATAGCCAGATGAACAGCTACCACATGGAATAGTAATAGTAGTCATCTCAGTAGATGGAGCGACCGTCGGGGCAGCGGTCTTCGGAATCGTTGTTACCTTATATCCACCAGAGCAACTCGAGCATGGAATGGTAATTGTAGTCATATCAGTCGCAGGTGAAGCAGTTCTTGGAACAGTAGTTACCTTGTAGCCACCAGAGCAAGTATCGCATGGAAGCGTAACTGTAGTAAAGTCCGTAACTCCTGCCATGGTAGAAGGCTCGAATTCAGTGACCACAGTCTGGCCTCCGGGACATTCTGAGCACGAAATTGTTTTCGTAACATAATCCTCTCCATCTGTTGCCGATCTAACAGGTATAGTCTTCGTCGTAGAAGGTCCCATACATCCTTCGCCAGTGCAAGGTTCGATCACGGTAGTATACTGAGTCTCGCCCCTAGTAACAGTGACTGGCACAGTTGTACTGATGAAGGAGTTCGAGCATCCCGGCGTAGTACAAGGGATTACCATAGTGGTCCTAGTTATAACCGTGTTAGTTTCGTTCCTTCTTTGCCATCAAAATATACTCACATTTCAAGAGACGTGGTTCCAGGAACAATTGATATGCTGTTAGACAGATCCATGGACCTAGAAAAACTGTTAATACGAATGATTTCTCTCAGCCATACCCCATCACTTACCTCGTTTCTGAGTTGGTTCTTGTGTTCGTCACATCCTTAATACAGTGAAGGACAGTCTTCGTACTTGTGGAATCATACGAAGCTCTATAGCCAGGTGGACACCTTCTATCTGTAGTCACGGATGGCGAGCTTTCCGAGGAGATTACTGTGACCGTTCCAGATGCAGTCTTAATAAACGTGTTAGTCTTCACAGAACTTCCTGCCGATGTACCGTTGATACCCGAAGTAGACTGTGGTACCTTTGAGCCTTCACCGGAGTCGGTTCCGCTATGAATTGCTGAACTATTTTGCGATGACTCAACAGTTTTACTCGTAACCATAGACTTAGACGGAGTTGCGGTACCGTTAGGGAATGTAGTAACTGGAGCACTGTTAAACGGATTCGAAGACGAAACGGCTGAACCATTATTCGGCATCGAAGTCGAAGAGGCTACAGTGCCATTCGGGAATGTTGTAACTGGAGCACTGTTAAACGGATTCGAAGACGAAATGGCTGAACCATTATTCGGCATCGAAGTCGAAGAGGCAACAGTGTCATTAGTGAATGTGGTAATCGGCGCACTGGTGAATGGATTGAGCTCTGAGGAAGTCACAGAACTATTCGAATGCAATTGAGTAGACGAAACAAAACTTGGCGCAGTGCTGTTCGTGAGTATCGAAGTTGGTCTCAACGTCGTGTTGAATGGCATCGATGTAGATGGAACCGCTGTGCTGTTCATCGGAGTAGAAGATGGTATAACAGTACTATTCATCGGCACAGATGAAGGTGACACAGTGCTGTTCACCGGCGTCAAAGTTGGTCCCATCGTCGCGTTGAACGGCATCGAAGTAGATGAAATTACTGTGCTATTCATCGGAATAGATGACGGTGGAACAGTACTGTTGGAAGCCTTAAACGTAGGTGAAACACTGCTATTCACCGGTGTCGAAGATGGTCCCATCGTCGTGTTCAATGGTGTCGAAGTGGTTGGAAGTACCGTGCTATTCATTGGAATAGATGTAGGCAGGACAGTATTATTCAATGGCATAGATATTGATGGAACTGTACTGTTCACTGGGATCGAAGTTGCGCCCACTGTCGTATTGAACGGCATTGACGTAGATGGAGCAACTGAACTGTTTACCATAGATGACTGTGTCACAGTACTATTCATTGGCACAGACGTAGGCGGAACAGTACTGTTCATTGCCATCGAAGTTGAGCCAATTGTCGTATTGACCGCCATAGAAGTAGTTGGAGCAACAGTACTGTTCACCATAGATGAAGATGGGACAGTGCTATTCATAGACGAAGGTGGCACAGTGCTGTTCACCGGCGTCGAAGTTGGCCCAACTGTTGTATTGAACACCATAGAAGTAGTTGGAGCAACAGTGCTATTCACCATGGACGACGATGGGACAGTGCTGTTCATCGAAGTTGGCTCGACTGTCGTATTGAATGCCGCAGACGAAGATGGAACAACCGTACTATTCACCATCGATGAAGGTGGGACAATGCTGTTCATCGGCGTCGAAGTTGGCTCAACTGTTGTATTGAATGCCGCAGACGAAGATGGAGCAACCGTACTGTTCACCATGGACGAAGGTGGGACAGTGCTGTTCACCGGCGTCGAAGTTGGCTCGACTGTCGTATTGAATGCCGCAGACGAAGATGGAACAACCGTACTATTCACCATCGATGAAGGTGGGACAGTGCTGTTCACCGGCGTCGAAGTTGGCTCGACTGTTGTATTGAATGCCGCAGACGAAGATGGAGCAACTGTACTGTTCACTATGGACGAAGGTGGGACAGTGCTGTTCACCATGGACGAAGGTGGGACAGTGCTGTTCACCGGCGTCGAAGTTGGCTCAACTGTTGTATTGAACGCCATTGAAGTGGATGGAGCAACCGTACTGTTCACCATGGACGACGGTGGGACAGTGCTGTTCACCGGCACAGACGAAGGTGGCACCGTACTGTTCACCAGCGTCGAAGTTGGCCCAACTGTCGTATTGAATGCCGCAGACGAAGATGGAACAACCGTACTATTCACCATCGATGAAGGTGGGACAGTGCTGTTCACCGGTGTCGAAGTTGGCCCAACCGTTGTATTGAAAGCCATTGAAGTGGATGGAGCAACCGTGCTGTTCACCGCGGACGAAGGTGGGACAGTGCTGTTCACCGGCGTCGAAGTTGGCTCGACTGTCGTATTGAATGCCGCAGACGAAGATGGAACAACCGTACTATTCACCATCGATGAAGGTGGGACAGTACTGTTCATCGGCGTCGAAGTTGGCTTGACTGTCGTATTGAATGCCGCAGACGAAGATGGAACAACCGTACTATTCACCATCGATGAAGGTGGGACAGCACTGTTCACTGGCGTCGAAGTTGGCTCCCTAGTGCTATTCATTGCCGAGCTAGATGCCGGGACAGTAGTATTCATAGTAGCTGATGTCAGCGGACCCGTCGTACTATTAGCCGGAGAAGATGATAGCGCAGAACTTTTCAACGGAGTTGAGGTCGCCGAAACTGTACTATTCATTGGTGCAGACGTCGGTTCTGATGTAGCATTCGACGTAGTTGTCGATGCCGGAAGTACAGTAGTATTGTTCGATGCTACTGGCGTCATAGTTGCTGAATGAGTCGGTTTAGATGAGATGTCCGTGTTGTTCGCTGTAGCAGGAAGCGAAGCTAAAGTACCATTGTTCGTTGTTACCACCGAGCTTGGCACACTAGCGTTCGTGGAAAGCGGCGCAGAGGAGGGGCTAGGCGAGTTCACAGCAGTAGTATTCATCACACTAGTTGACGAAGCCCATGAAGCAATGGAACTTGTGTTGGCAGTAGTTGACGTAGCCAACGACGCAATTGTGCTGTTAGCAGCAGTCGAAGGAGCCGTAACTGAGGAAGTATCCATAACTGAAGTCGAATTAACAGGCCTAGAAGAGCCAGCCACACTCGACGATGGAATCACAGAAGTGGCATTCGCAGAAGCACTCGCACTCGAGGGGCTCACAGAAGTGGCATTCGCACTCGACGATGGAATCGCAGAAGTGTTGTTGGCAGTAACGGCTGACGATGGAATCTCAGAAGTGGCATTCGCAGAAGCACTCACACTTGACGATGGAATCTCAGAAGTGGCATTGACAGAAGAGGCCTTCACGCTCGACAACGGGGGCACAGATGTGGCATTTGCCGAAGTGGCACTCACACTCGACGGAAATACAGAAGTGCCATTCGCAGAAGAAGCACTCGCACTCGACGGAATCATAGAAGTGTTATTCGCAGACGTTATGCTGACAGTCGAGGATGGAATAACAAAAGTGACACTTGCCGAAGAAGCAGTCGACGATGGATTCACGGAAGTGGCATTCGCAGAAGAAGCACTCACACTCGACGATGGACTCACAGAAGTGGCATTGGCAGAAGCGGCACTAGCAGAGCTTGAAACATTCACCTCGATTGAAGTCACTGGAAGAACCCTAGAAGAGCTGGAACTGCTAATTGCAGTCGGAACACTGTCATTAGTCATCGCCGACGACGAAGGGGCAACACTACTCCTACTACTATTGGCAGAGCCAGATAGAGCAGTTGAAGCCAATACCGACGATGAGGGCAATCCACCAGACGAAATGTTGGACTGAGAAGCAGAGGCACTCTGCGCACTCGTCAGTGGCATCGAACTAGGCAAAGTATTACTAGAAGAAAGAGCCGCCACGGTCGAAGATTCGTTTGCTGCCGCACCAGACTCTCCAGAAACAGCACTACCTAAAGACGAAGTGCTGCCCGAGGCTGGTAGCACCGAGCTAGATTTCGCAGCGGTCGACCATGGGTTCACAGAAGTCGAGGAATTATTCTCCATTGCCGAACTCTGCAGCTCCGTCGATTCAACTGGAGAGCTGCTGGAATTAGCGCCCAGAGAACTAGTAGTAGGCTCCGAAATAATATCGGAGCTAGTAGAAGGCTCAGAAATAACTCCGAAGCTAGTAGAAGGCTCAGTTGCGGCGCTAGAGTTCGCAGAGCTGCTCATAGAGCCCATATAGTTTGGCGCTCCCGATGAAGGATTAGAAGCAGCAGAACTCGAAACAGGAGTAGACATGATAGACGACGAATTCGTAGAAGGCAGAGGACTGGTAGACGAAAGCGCGTCACTCCAGCCAGGAGTCGACATATCATCATCATTTCCAGAAGGCAATGAGCTCGAAGCAACAGTAGAGGAGCTGGCACCACCAAAGGCATCGCTAAGTGATCCAGTAGCGCTAGGGACTCCAGAATCACTACAGGTCGAACAATTGGCAGTGGCTGCCACAGACTCCGTTGCATCCGGACCACTCACAAACAAAGAGCTCGTACCACTAACGATCTCAGTAGACATCGTCGCAGCAATCGACGATGGGGTAGTCACGTTAGTCGCATAAACAGTTACTCCTCCCATACAAGTTGCGCAAGCCTCAGTCATGGTCACCTCCACAGTAGCGTCCACTTCCGCAGAAGACGAGATATCGCCCCAACGGTCACTCGAAATCGCGCTAGAAGACACTCCTCCATACCCGGACACCGAAGAGAGGCCTGAAAAGAGGCCCCATGGATCAGAGGAGGGATAAACCGACGAAGATGACAACGACGGCGAGGAGCTGCTAGTCCACGGATAGGGATCGGAAGTGGTAGAGTTTACATCGCTCAAAGTAGTCCAGGGATTCACGCTGGAGGACATTAGCCCATTGTTCACATCTGAGCTCGAGTAGGGATGGCTCGAGTAAGGGTCACTCGAGTACACGCTGCTCGAATACGGGCCGCTCGAATAAGGGTCGCCACTAACCGCCTCCGAAGAAGGCACGCCTGTTCATAGTTAGCATATATACATAAATTTCGTTTAATTCCGCCTACTTTCCATCAATTCATGCACGACCCTCGGGTCAAATGTCGGTCTTTGTGTAACCACTGCATTGTTGACGTGCAGGGGCCTCATCCCACGACGCCCCTCCCCCCCTGAAACGGCTGGCTGAGATGGGGCTCAGGGGTAGCGGCCGCAGCAACCATTGCGCGCGGACCCGGAAAGCCGCACGAGCCGCATGATGGAAAATTAAATAGAAAAGGTCTATACTTACCAGGCTGCACAGAGGTAGAGTTGTCAGAACCTGCCATTAGATTACCCTTGAGAGGAGCATCGTTACCGTTGGCAGCGCCATTGTTCCCTGCTACGCCTGTGTCGGCTGGGCCAGAGTTGGCGTCCATGCCGAGATTGGCTGGCTGGGCATTGGCGTTACCAAACGACGCAGCAACTGCATCATGGGCAACCATGGCCAATACTATTGCCTTCGATAGCTTGAGGCCAATAGATTTATGCCTCATATTTCAATTCGCCAAATAAGCTGTTGATGTTTTTGTTTTTTGAAATTTTCTTCGCAATGATCTTTCACTAATGAAGGTATAATCGGAATATCTTTAAAGACTGGAATAAAGCGAGAGAGGGGAAAGAAAAAAGAGAATCGAAAGATGAAGGGGCGTACGAGTCCATTTTAATAATCGATTGGCCCTTGCCGGATGATAATTGTGCAAGTTCGACCGTAAGAAACAATTGCATCTCGAGGAAGAATACAGATTTCGCTTCCAATTCATTCAATTAAGCGTTTTTCTCTGGCGGCAGCACACAATTAATTAAGACGTGCATGGCGATGAGCCAAACTTTAATGTTCGACGAGGATGGCGTACGTTTGTTTGAATTGATTGTGACGTAGGAGAAGAGGAGGACGTCAAGGGAGTGGTACCCCGCGCTACCAGAGATTATGGATATCTACCCGCAAGAAAACCCTCGATGGAAGCCCCTCCTGCGTTTGGCAATTGAAAATCGACCCATTGGAATCCGCTCATTGGAATTATGGAGGCGGGGGCCAAGAAAAAATAGAATGTCTAAGTAGCATGTGCTTAAAGGATTGTCAATGTCGAACAAACTCTCTCATGAGAGTCGCTCCAAAAAAAGATATTTTCGCCATTGAGAAATTGCCAATGGCGATGATAGGCTTCGCTGATCAATTAGTTCATCCTGATATAGACAAAATTGTTTGATTTCTTTAGACAGCCACAATGTCTGTCACATGTTACCCATTCGTATTACACCACTCTCCGCTCCAGTGGAGTCCGGCAAAACAGCCTGTACTACTACGGTACTACTACAGGTCGAATAATTAAGTCTCAGACGAACCGCCTTGGACCTAGCTGCGCTGATTAATTAGTGCGAGACATTAATCGAACTAGTCTCTCATGGGTTGTGTATCTAAGTACAGTAGTACACTGTAGTTCATCTGCGAGATCTCGAGGGCCCGCCTGTCTTTACGGAGCAGCTCCTGATACCGCCATGACGTCTCTCGGTGTTCTCCAGTTCTAAATTTCTAAATTTCTCGTTTTGTTCAAAATGGCGCACCTTTTTGCGTTCCGCTTGGTACAGTATATCAATGCAGCGAAGAACCGGCGGACCAATTTTACCAAACCGGCGGGCCATGCCTCCCGTTTACTCTACATATCCCGGACCGAGTTTGGCTAATCCGAATAGGGTGAGCATTGAATAGATCGTCCGCCTTACCCTATCTATTACAGTTTTTTTTTTTATAATTGTTCATTATAAACCCGAACTTATCCACTTTAAACGTATATCACCAACGGGCGGTTATCTATCTTTAGCAATTCTGGTATAAAAAAATAGCAGGTTATTTTTTTTGAATATTTTCATTATGGTCGCCTTGAAATTCTCATCATCAACAATTAATATCTCTCTTGAAAAGCAACTACGCTATATACCATTTCGAATTCCAAAACCCCCTCCCGTGTAAAATGCATGGTCTCCTGCTCTCTGTTGCATACAACTTTCATCCATGGATCCCTCTGGGGCCCGTTAATCCTTCAGGACGCTCGACGCTAGCTACGTGTACATACACTACATACATTTCCCCTCCCCACTTTTTTTTTTCGAACACAACACAACACCAAGGGGAAAAAAAATTGCCATCCCTTCAGGGGATCATAGCTCTATGCAGGACAAAAATTCAGAGAAGAACATCCGTGACAAAAAGCTCTGGCAAAACGTACTCTCTATGGTGGTACTAAGTACAATCTCGTCATTGCAAAACGGTCTGAAGCAAATCCCAACAGAAGGGATACACTGAAACATGCGTTGTACATCATGATGATACATTTTGATTGGACACCTTTTGAGTCACGCAAGTGATAATACCAGCGAGTCTCTGCGACATTTCCCACCCCCCAATTGCCGGATGAGAAGTCATGCCGGGTTGCGGCAGGAAAGGCGGAGAGGGTCCGCTACCATACCGATAAGGTGAGGACCAGGGTGAGGAGGGGAATAGCTCGACTCACTCACTCACCGGTAGCGCTGCCAATATCGGTAAAGTACCACCAAGAAGAAATAGCCCCTCATGAAAAAAAAAAAACGGCCAAAAAAGTGCCATGGGCTGACATGAAATTAGATGAAAAAAAAACGTTGAATCTGCCCCTTTTTCCCAGCTAATCGTTCAAGCCGTGAAGACAGTCATAGCAGTGCATGGCCAGCGATAAATATTGAAAAAGTTTAGAGTGCCAACTGTAATTCCATATCACTGATAATATATCAAAAAAATTTGCTCAAATGGACTGGAGATTAGATATAGACAGTGCGTTAACGGGATGGGCTACGCCGGCCGGTGTAGGTAGGTTAAAATCTCTAGGCTACTGTGTAAGTTTATTTTTTTCATTAATTCCACAGCCATTGTTTCATGCAGTCAGTACAGCTCTGGTATTAGGCAGTTCGGGTGCTTAGAACCGCACATCGGACTCCAGCAACCGAGTTTATCATTGGTGTATGTGAATGGAGAGGCTTTTGGCCCGCAGGAGAGCAGCCCTTCTGGCAGATCAAGCACCAGGCAGCAAGCAGTGCTGTACTCGGATTTTTTGCAACCTGCACCCTTTCCATATATCTAAGTGAAGTACCACGAAGCACTAGCGGGGGATATCCAATTTCTCGACTCTCCTCACCCAGTCGTTTCATCAGGGTGCGCTCTAACTCCATTCAGGTTTAGTTCGGATAGACAGAACCCGGGTAATAGATCCCTTGGAATAACTAACTGATACCGGACACATATATACTTTGTGGAAAAGTCTTTTGCAGCCTCTGTATTTCCAGGCTTCCGCTCCCCAGGTATTAGAGGGCAGTTTAAGCGAGGAAATAACCAACCACTTTTAGCGAAACCTTTTGGTCGATATACAGAACACGGGTGTGAAAATAACGATCTCCACCTGCTCGTTTCTCTCTCTCTCTCTCTCTTTCTCTTACTTTGTTTTCTGATCTGGTCCCCACCTTCCCCCTGATCTTAACGGTTTGCCAGGTAATATCTCTATGCTGACTACCATGGACCGTTACTACACACAGCCTCCTCTTCACTCTCCGCGCAGTGACGAGAGCTACCAAGCGATGCAGCAGCAGCAGCAGCAGCAACACCACCACCACCACCATCATCATCAACAGCACCAACATCAGCACCAGCCCCACGCGATGGCCGGCCACGCTCCGCAACAGCCCGCTCCATACCAGGTCGCCGCATCGCAGCCCATAGTCATGGGCCCGGGGCCCGAGAACACTAACGATCCTTCATACCACCACCAGTTCTCGTCGCAGGTGCCTTCTCAAATGGCGAACCCCCACGTTTTGCCCATCCCACAAAACGCCCAGCAGTCGCAGACGACGACCTTCCCTCAGCGGCCCGGGACCGTGCCATTGGCGGCAACGGCCCGCAAGACGACGATTCCAAAACTCCCCAAAAAGAGTCTCCACGAGATGGACGGAGACGAGCTGCTGCTGGCTTCGGAGGAGGGCAAGCAACTGACCTCCAAAGAGCGCCGCCAGCTGCGGAACCGAGTCTCGGCGCGCCAATTCAGACTGCGCCGCAAGGAGTACATCACCCACCTCGAGACGATGGTCGGCAATATGACGACCGAGTTGAACGCGCTGGAGCAGTGTCTCGCGGCGCTCAAGGAGCAGAGCAAGACGATGGAGTCGACGCTCGACAAGATGCACCAGACCAGCCAGCAGTCAGACCGCTGTGCCTCGTGCGCAGCTTGTGCCAACTGCTCTCGCGGACCCTCGACGGCGGACCAGCTCATGAAGCTGCAACTCGAGATTCGCACCAAAATCGAGGAACAGAGCCAGCTTATCGCCCAGCAGCAGCAAACCTTCTTCAAATCCAGCCGCTTTGGCAACCACACACCCTCCTCGACCTTTGAGAGCGAGACTGAATCGACGACGACGACGACCCAACTCCAGCACCCGGCCTCAGCACCGCCTACCGGACAGATGCCGCGACCTCAGCCTCTCGACGACGCGCCGGTCTCTGCAAGCCAGCCGAACCTGAGTCCACCGGAGCACATGCCTCCCTCCGACGCTGTAAACCATTCGCCGACGTGGCCGCCTCACGCAGCTGGATCTGCTAACGACCATGGAGCCAGCCACCAGCGCCCACAGTCCATCCGGATGAACTCTCACGTCGTCAATCTCCTACCTATGTACAGTTGGACGGCTCCCCAGCAACAGCAATCACAGTCCCAGCCCCAGCAGGGCCCTCAGCAGCAGTCCGACGCCAACGCCGAATGGGGGCTCGACTACGGCAACACCAACCAACAGCAGCACAGCGAAGAACGCGAGGAACACGGCATCATTCGGGTCCCCAACGCCCAGATATTCCGATCCCTCGTGCCCGAGATTGAAAAGCCCATTGACGAGCTATTCACCCTCGACGAGATCGAGCTTGCCAAGTCTTCCACAGACTCCTCCCACCCCGAATCTGAAGAAGAAGACCAAGACCGAAAGAAACGTCTCGAATTCGCCGTAGCCATGGCCGAGGACGTGTTCAAACAGCTTGACGCCCAGCTCTCCAACATGCGCTTCCCTCAATGACAATTCACTATTTATTCCAAAAAAGAGAAAAAGATTCGCAACTGTATATCTGTATAATACGATATAGACTTGTATATGTATAATATCTCTCTCGTTCGTTCACTTCCCTCTTGACTATATGCACTCCTAGCTCCGCTTCCCCAGGAGAATCCAAACCTGCTAGTCAATCAACCTGGGGGGCCAGCCCCCCAGACCCCCCGTAGCTCCGCTTCGCGGAGGGACCTGTAAAGATGGTGTACTACAGGGGGGGCTTGGGGGGCTAGCCCCCCAACTACGGGGTCTGGGGCAGAGGCCCAGGAGAAGCGTAGGCTATAGCTGGACGTGAGCCGCACGGCGCCGCACCGGGATGGCAAGCCGCACCGGAAGAGAGCCGCACAATGCTGAGACAACTTTGCGATCCTTCTCGAACGTTCGGTCGGGGTGCTTGCGCACGCACGCGGAGGAGGAGGAGGGGGGATAAGCGACACTGGAAGGATCGAATCACCGACTTTGACATTTTTTTTCACGGGCATAGAGGGGCCATGAGTAAAGACGCGGAGCAGTACAAGGAGCAGGGAAACACTCTGTACAAGACCGGGGAGTATGGAGCAGCCGTAGAGCAGTATAGCAAGGCAGTAGAGGCGGATCCGGGAAATGCTATCTACTATGGGAACCGGAGCATGGCACTAATGCAGATGAAGCGGTATGAGGAGGCACTAGCGGACAGTTTGCAGGCCAACCGGCTGGCACCGGGAACGGCGAAGACCTTGGCACGGTTGTGTCGCATTTATACGGCCCTGGGCCAGTACGAGAGCGCTCTGGGGCTCGGGTACGAAGGCCAGGAGGCTTTCGTCGCCCACGAGATGAAGCGTAACGTAGAGCAGGCACGAAACATCCTGGAGCACCACCAGACGGCTCAGGAGGCTCGTATGGCACTCTACTCACTCAACGCAGCTGAACAGAACCTGGGATCCGGCGTTCTGCCGCCTAAGGAGTGGAAACTGCTGCGAGGTGAGCTCCAGGTCGCCAGCGGGGACCTCGACCAGGCCACCAGCACCGTCATGGACCTGCTACGGCGGGATCAGCAGGATCCGCAAGCTCTGACCCTGCGAGGTCGCATTCTCTACGCGGAAGGCGACAACGCCAAGGCGGTCGCGCACTTCCAGCAGGCGTTGCGGTGCGACCCCGACTTCGCTCCGGCGCGACGCATGCTCAAGCTAAGTCGCGAAGTCGAGAAGGCGCGTGCGGCTGGTAACGAGGCGTTCAAGAGCGGCGACCTGGCCCAGGCCAAGGAGCTGTATACGAAGGCATTGGAGGTTGATCCACAGAGCATTGTTAACAATAGCCGGATATATTCGAACCGGGCGACGGTCAACGTCAAGTTGGGCCTTCTCGAGGAGGCTCTGGCGGACTGTGATGCGTCGTTGGCGCTCGACGACACGTTTGTCAAGGTGCGGCGCACCAAGGCGCGTGTCCTTGGCAAGCTAGAGCGATGGGAGGACGCGGTGAGCGAGTTCAAGAGTGCATTGGAGCAGGATGAGGCGGACCAGGGCCTGCGCCAGGAGCTGCGTGACGCGGAGCTGGAACTCAAGAAGGCGCAGCGAAAGGACTACTACAAGATCCTCGGGGTCGACAAGTCTTGTTCTGACGTGGAGCTCAAAAAGGCCTACCGAAAAATGGCCCTCAAGTTCCACCCGGACAAGAACATTGAGGACCCACTCGCCCACGAGAAGTTCAAGGATGTTGGTGAGGCTTATGAGACCCTCAGCGACCCCCAGAAGCGAATGCGATATGACAGTGGCGCCGATCTCCAGGAAGACATGTTCGGCGGCGGTATGGGCGGCGGAATGCATGCTCAGGGCATCGACCCCGAGGTCCTCTTCCAAATGTTCGGCGGCGGCGGCATGGGTGGCTCTCCATTTGGTGGAGGCATGGGCGGCGGCTCTCCCTTCGGCAACATGGGTGGCGGCTTCCAATTCCACGAAATGTAACTATAGAATGAATGGCATGACACGATCTACGAGAGAGCGGTTTGGGGGGGTTTCCCCCCAACTACGGGGTCTGGGGCAGAGCCCCAGGAAGACATGATAAGCCTCCAACGTTTCCCTGGGGGGCTAGCCCCCCAGACCCCCCTTAGCTCCGCTTCGCGGAGGGGTTTGGAGAGAGGAAGTACATGGTCTGTTAGAAGACCAAACTGGAGTAACAATTCATTTCATCTCAATCAGGGGATGATAGATGAAAATCCAGGACTCCGTCACATGTTTCTTCAATCCTTACTTGCGGATTTGAGCCGGATTAGTTGCTTGCATAGACTCCTCAAGTTTCATGCCAATTTTTGGCGACTTGCATTTTGCGTCAATCAAACCGCAGTTAATCTTTGATGGCATATCCCAATTGGAGATTGTTTATCCTCAGCCATAACATCTTTCAACGCAGCGTCAACTTGGCGAGGCCACAAAAAGACTTTCTGCCAATAGATCAGGACTTCTCCGCAATATCTATTTAACGAGGGTATAAGTCTCGCTTACCAGATACGGATCTAGTACCATAAATTTTCCACTTTAGCACATAGTGTCGTTGCACTATTAAGTTCATTTGCAATATGATCTTTTTATTACCTTCTAAAATATCATTCTTCTTCAACGATTCGGCAATCTCAATGGCTCTGCGAGTTCTATCTAAATCCGCCTCCCCACAGGGCAGCGCTTTTATGGAGAGATCTGAAGTACACACTCTATTTCAATAAGGGAAGTCCCCCTGGGTCAATTCAATGAACTGCAGTGCATTTTGCTATAGATGTTTTTGGTTCTCTGGGACTACCGGTACTCTCTACTCTCTACTCACGCCTCACCACTCTCTGTAGGTCAATCCAACGATCTACTAATGGCTCAACCCTACCTCCTATGCAGGCCCACCTTCTTTTTTTGTGCGGATCGCGAACTTCCGAAGACGAAGGTGGGCAAAAGCTCAACCGTCCGCGGTGTTCGGAAGAACCCTGTGCGGCTCACCGCTCCGCGCGGTGATCGGAAAGATTCCGTGCGGCTCAACGCACAGCGGGGATCGGAAGGGACCCTGTGCGGCTCAACGCTCCGCTTTCGAACGGAAGGATCCTGTGCGGCTCACCATTATAGCCAGCGGCTTCCCCTGGTCTCCAAATAGTGAATGAAAGACTATTTAAACAAGTAGAATTTCCTCGTTAATCGAATTCTTTTCATATCATCAGTCTGCTTCTTCAGATAACACAACCACTACTAACCAGCAATCAACTAATCTATTACAATGGGAAAGGTCCTTCTTGTTTTGTACTCCGCCGGCCAGCACGCCAAGGATGAGGAGAAGCTCCTCGGATGCATTGAGAACGAGCTCGGCATTCGAGAGTGGATCGAGTCCCAGGGCCACGAGCTGGTCACCACTTCCGACAAGGACGGCGAGGACTCTGAGCTGGACAAGCACATTGTCGACGCCGAGGTTGTCATCACCACTCCATTCCACCCAGGTTACAT
>NW_027481795.1:0-16512 GCF_965637985.1 Blastobotrys vanleenenianus
AAATACTGGAGAGAACTGGAAACTAACTTGGAATCAATTAAGATCTGTGCATGTTCAGTCAAGAGAAGATTGAAGAAGCTAACAGATCATTTCTTATTAGGTATGTTGTACAAATTAATAGATCGACTTCTCTTTGCATTAGAATTAATAATAAGAGACAGATCTGTGCATGTTCAGTCAAGAGAAGATTGAAGAAGCTAACAGATCATTTCTTATTAGGCTTACAAGGTATTCAATAACAACAATATATATTGCAATGGCCGCGGCGCGCGCGCGAATATTGTAATATAATAATTAATTAATATTAAGTCAAAAACCTGACGGCCCGCAGGCCTGCAAAGCGATCGACGCAAAAGGTGGACAAAAAGCAAAATTTTTTTGGTCTTTTGACTTTGAAGTCGATTTTCTCGAACTTTTTGTATGGTGTTGGAAGTCAAAGGGACAATGTGTATCGACTTCACATGTCTCAGCTTATCATGATGAGACAAACCAGGAACCCGGAGATACTGGAGTTACTACCACGACCATAACCATTGGTAGGTTACAGGTTCGGCACTAGACTTCCCGGAATCATCCTATCCGATCATACTCAGTCAATTGAGTGGCTCCTATAAAGAGTCACCACCCCCCATTCTCTTTTCCTTTCTTCACCGTTTCTGTGAACCTGCTGCAGTCTATCATTACTAGTCTGATCCATAACTCTACTAAGAACCTTGGACATCGCTGTGCGCTCTGTCCCTGACTTACGTGTGTTATTTCTTACTACTTGATATTCCTGTGTACTTGTTCGCCTGTCCAACATTGATATTGTTGTTCTTGCTAACATCTGTACTCAAGGTATTCACACCCCAACCCCCCAGGAGCCATAATAGGAATCTATTGCCTAGATCTATTTAGCCTCCAACAGGGTGTCAGAAAAGTAGACTCCTAGGAATGCGCTATCTCCACGGAACGCACTAACTCCCTCCCGAAGTGTTGTGAAGGTAGTTGGTGAGCCAGGAGTTGAACCCAACCTCCCTCAAAACATGGGTCACAGAAACCTGTGCGAGCACGCGAACTTCTGCATGCACTATGAAAAGGATGACGTGCGTGAATATGTCTTTCTCTTCATCCACGCTTTTTATTATTATTATTGATCTATTTGCGTCTTGTTGAGGCCTTAGGCCAGAGATCACTCAGTACATATACATATAATCTTTCAAATATAACAATATCAATTGGGTCCCTTTGCTGTACCGCATTTGCGTCGTGAGAATTGCTTACCCCCCCCCCCCCCCAGGGTCCGGGAAACAGTTCTCCTAACGGGTAGGAGATTAAAAACCGGACCCCCTTCAACTCTGGGATTGACGGTGTGCACTAGCGGGTTAGTCCGCTCTTGGGCGACGACCCTCTCGGAGAAATTGAGCCAATCTTTCGTGTCCTTCTTTCATCCACGCTTTATATTAGAATAAAGTAAATGAAGCGATGAGTGATGGGGAGAATAATTACTAAAGCTATAAATATAGATCTAGTACCAGCTACAATTGGGGACAATTGAGAATAGCTAACAGATCTTTATTATTAGAGACCTTCTAAACCGTTACAAATAACGTTACAAATAACGAAGGTACTCATAAACTAGTGCTGTTATCGCATATGTATCATATAATGAGCCAGAAGAATGATAAAGGCAGCCAACAGTCATTTGAAATGATCCATTCTGTCAGTTGTCAAATATCAATTATAAAGCATACCTGACCCTAATTCATATGAAAGTACCGTACGAAATTAGACACCGGAGCGTCTACATTAAAGACAGTAAAGAAAAGGAAAGGAGATAATAAAGGGAATCGTGCATTTACCATGTTATAATAGCGACAATACGGGGTTAGCTCTTCCAAGGAGTCTACCTCTATAAGTCATTGACGGGACTGGGGCCATATGACTCGCCTAAAACAACGGAAATAAGAACTGCTCTTTACAGCCTTTTACCCATGAAATCGGCCACTCCTAATTTGCCCGCGACCACGAAAACCCTTTATCTTCACAACACCTTTGGGTCCAAAACTCCTCTTAACTCATTTTGGCTACGTGATCCACAACCATTATTACTTTGGCACTATATTATAGGCGGTTGGCTCATGGCCTTATGATTTGTACCTAGAATATTGTTCCAGTTTCTTTGCACATTCTAACTTACCTTTATTCACTCGGATCTCCAGAGGAGTCTGGGCTGCACTTAAGAATTTCACGTACTTTATCACCCACAATAGGACTACCTGATATAGTAATGCTGAAACACTTAAGGATACTACAGTATAACGCCAGATTGAAGATTACGCAGTTCTTCAAATACAGTATACAATAAAATGGACATCAGGTGGCCCGTCCGGGATAGTAACTATGAGCCCCGACTGTTTTATTGAAGTTGTTCGTCTCTAAACATTAATGCTGCATACAACAGATATTCAGCATTCGGCAATGGGCTTACATTTTGATTTTACCAGGATGATCTCGAGTGATGAATAATTGTCTCATTAGAGTCGCCAATATGCTACGTTGTCAAAGATCTGGCCCGATATGACGATCACCGCCCCCTCTCATATCTTAAATCGAGAAAAAAGACTCTCACTCACTGTAGGTACGACAAAATTAACCTGCATACCTTCAACAGCCTGCTGAGGTTAGTCCCATGAGCTGTCACCCCTCGCACAACGTCTGCGACTCTCAGTTATCCTTGTTGGTCCTCTATAATTTATCCAAGATATTGGCGAAGGCTTTCATGATGCTTTGCAACGTTCGCCGACGGCTCATGGTTGCATGGAATCGGCCTCCACCCCCGACGGCGAAAAAGAATCTGCGTCCGCTTCGCAGAAAATCAAATGGCTTGTCATCGTGGAAACAGATCCCCTATGTTAGCTCAGATCGGTTTAGTATAAAAAAGGAACTTGATATTTGGAATATAACCAGCTAATGGTCTTGTGCCTCTTTTCGAACGGGTTAATATCGGTGGATAGCCGCAATTTAGTGCCTAAAAGCACGGCACCTATTGATGATCATTTTGCCGTGCAACTGCAGATTGGACCTGCAGCAGAGACCACGCTCCTCCTCCCCCTCTTTCTAAAATCCCTCGCCAATATTCAATCCTTCCACGAGTTGATTGCAACCCACTTGGCACCTCTTTCTACTGGCCTCGAGCTGGCTGGTCTAAGTTACACCCCGCATTTTATCTATGTACTTTAGAGTTTTACACATACGCTTACATCTGGGGTAAATGTGGAGATATACGTGTTCTACAGTATTTTCGGGGATGTTGCCGTACAAGATGTGCATTTTAATAGAAGTGCAACAATTTTTATCTGCATTTGGATAAGATTACCTATACAAAGTTGAGCGTTACAAGATGACTGAGTATCAATTGAATGCGACCTCATATATATATATATGTATAGAAGGATTAGCTTGTAGCCACAGGGCCGATTTGATTTGATCTAGTTATTCGGCACTGCGGGAACTATAATCGCTACTATGGAAATCGAGGAAAAGCCAACCCTCGTGCACAATGAGGCGGAAGAGTCTGCCATCACTCCTGAGATGCGACAACGAATCTCTGAGAGATATGGAATCCCCAGTGGTGGTGTTGGCAATTTATCATCCACTGGGCAGACAGTTGCTAGAGATGATGTGGAGTACATGCTTCAGAAGATTCATGAGATGGAGGATCAAGACGCGATTCAGATCTTAGTCAAGACCATTGAAGTCCATTCCGACGACCCAAACTTCCCATCTGACACTATGGCAAAGATCAAAGTTATCTTGGAAGGAGAGAAGACGTTCAATCTCGCTTATCCTGAGGAAGACTATTCCTTTGAGCTGAGGTCTGAGGCTGCCATTATTCATTACCATTCCCCGTATCCTGAGGTCCGGGCTGTTAGTGACCCCCATGATGATCCAGATATCCCTGTCGAGACCCCTCGAGCGTACTTCTTGGGCATCATGTGGATGGCTGCTGCAACGGTCATCAACACCTTCTTCAGTCCCCGTCAGCCTGCCATTACTATTGGCTCCAACGTGCTCCAATTGCTCCTTGCGCCATGCGGAGTATTTCTTGCAAAGACTCTCCCTGATTGGACTCTCACTATCTTTGGCAAAAAGATCAGACTCAATCCGGGCCCGTGGACCTACAAGGAGCAGATGCTTGCGACTATCATATTCAATGTTGCTAGCGGACCTGGTGGAACGTACTACGTGTACCTTGTGCAGAAGCTTCCGCAGTACCTCAATCACAGCTGGGTGTCTTTTGGGTACGAAATCGTACTTGCCATTTCTATCCAGTTCTTTGGGTTTGGCTTTGCTGGGGCCCTGCGTCGATTCGTTATCTATCCGGCCAAGTCTTTGTGGCCCAAATGTTTCCCGACGTTGGCTCTGAACAGAGCTCTTCTTGTGCCCGATAAAAAGGAGACGATTCATGGATGGCGACTCTCGCGATACAAGTTTTTCTTTATTTCCTTTGGGCTCATGTTCCTTTACTTCTGGATCCCGAACTTCCTCTTCCAGGCGCTACGATCTTTCAACTGGATGACTTGGATCGCTCCACAGAACTTTAATCTCGGCATGGTTACTGGGTTTTACGGCGGAATGGGCTTCAATCCCTGGGCTACTTTTGACTGGAACGTCTCTGGTTCAGGCTCCCTTGTCACGCCTTTCTTCAGCACTTTGCAGCAGTACATTGCTCGGGTTTTGTCCGGGCTCATCATTATCGGTATGTACTGGGGCAACTACGTGTGGTCAGCCTATACTCCGATTAACAGCAACGAATCCTTCGCCAATAATGGAGAGCTTTACAACGTGTCGAAAGTTATGGGTGATAACGGTCTTCTCGACATCAACAAATATGAAGAGTACGGCCCGCCATTCTTCTCCGGCGCTAATGTGTTTGGCCAGGGCGCATGGTTTGCGTGGTATCCGATGGTTCTTATCTACGTCGTTATCAACCAGTGGACCGTCATCAAGGGTGCTGCCGTGAGCATGTATCGGGGCCTCCGTTACAAGGAGCATTTCTCCAATCATGACACAGACCCCCACACACGAATGATGGCGAATTACAAGGAAGTGCCGGATTGGTGGTTCCTTATTGTCCTGGCTCTCTCCCTCGTGTTTGGTATTATTGCGCTCAAGGTGTACCCCGTTCACACCCCGGTGTGGTCGCTGTTCGCAGTCATTGGTATCTCTGCGGTTCTTATTATTCCAGCCGCTTTGCTGCTTTCTGTCGCCAATGTGAGTCTGGGCTTCAATGTTTTGTTCCAGTTGCTTGGTGGATTGTGGTTCGCTGGGAACCCCGAGGCATCGATTATCGTGACTGCTTATGGGTCCAACTTTGACTCCCAGACTGAGAACTATCTCAGTGATCAGAAGCTGGGTCATTACGCCAAGTTGCCTCCACGAGCTCTCTTCCGCGGTCAGATGACAGCAGTGCTGATCAACTGCTTCATCTTCATTGGCTTCCTTAACTGGATGGTTTCCAATTTCCAGAAGGACAGCTTGTGCACATGGGACAACCCGGAGCACTTTGTTTGCACGGACGCTGTGCTAGTGTTTGCCTCTGCTGTTGAGTTTGGCGCCTTTGGTGTCCGAAACATGTTCACACTCTATCCAATTCTCCCATGGTGCTTCCTTATGGGCGCAGTCGTCGGCCTCGTATTCGCGCTGGCCCATAAGTACGGCTCGACCATTCGAAGCCACTGTCGACGAACTATGTCTGAGGCCAGGTTTGAGTTCTTTGACAAGCACGCGTTCAACTATCTTGCGAAGCTCAAGACGTTTAACCCAGCTGTGTTCTGGGCTGGCGCGCTGAACTGGACCGGGGGTAACAACCTCAGCTATGCCACGAATGCGCTCTATCTTTCCTTCATCTTCATGTACTATATCAAGCGACGGTACACTGCGTGGTTCCAGAAGTACAATTACTTGCTGGAATCTGGATTTGATGTAGGAGTGGCTATTAGCGGTATCATCCAGACGTTTGCGTTCAACTTTGGGTCCAAGGACATCTCCATTAACTGGTGGGGCAATACTGTCTCCCAGGCTGGGGTGGATTTCCAGTCTTATAACCAGAACGCGACTCTTTTACCAATCCCTGCGAAGGGATATTTCGGGCCTGATAAGAAAGACTGGCCACGACATTTCTAACTTTACTCCTTTATGTTCTCGTTTTGAAGCATTCTTTATAAGTTCTATTTTGAGGTATTATTTACGTTCTCGTTTGAAATGGTTATATTATTTGAATGAATTTGTTTATCGGTTCACATATGCTCTCTTTTATATAAAGCGCACTTCATAACAGTGTTTATCGGATTAACATAGTCGAAAATACGAAACACCTAGTCTAATCTCCCGGCTTCAATTCCATGGATGTTGATTCTTACAGCTTGGAGTGGATGAATTGGCCGATTTTATCGGTATATTCCGTACGCTGGTCCATGAAAATCGCCTTTTTAGGTACGAGAAGATCTATCTGGTCGCT
Source organism: Blastobotrys vanleenenianus (assembly GCF_965637985.1). Classification (NCBI taxonomy): domain Eukaryota; kingdom Fungi; phylum Ascomycota; class Dipodascomycetes; order Dipodascales; family Trichomonascaceae; genus Blastobotrys; species Blastobotrys vanleenenianus. The sequence goes on from NW_027481795.1 coordinate 6,503, forward strand.
GGCAGTAAAGATGCCTCCTCTAATAGAAACCAATCCAGACCCCATATCGGAATTTACTCCGGTAAAGCAATTGGCACAGAAATGCATATGTTTAGTGTTGCCCGACTTGGTCTTGTTGGTCGAATAAGTGACGGTATCACCTTCTATGATGATAGAACTGGCCTTGCTGATGACGACAGCTGATCCAGGGGAGGAGCAGGTTATGGCACAGTCGGAACAGTAGCAGTAGAAGGTCCTAAGGGGAGGCTCCTTCATCGTCACCTTGATCTTACCACAGAGACATTGGCCCTTGATTTCCATTTTTTTACCGTTACCGTGTATGCACTACAAACGGCGGAGTCGAATATATGTACTTTCGCCGAGTTTACCCCAGCTCTCACATGCAGAAGCGGAATATATGCCGACCAACTGCCAAGCTTATGCATAGGACATTATTTCATAAAAAGCTATCAATCTACTTTACAATACGCGCCACAGTGACTTCTCCCTACAACCGTAACAATATTTGGTAACGGAGTTTGCAAGTTTCCCAACGGCCGTACACACATTTGGTTACAGAATTTGCAAGTCTCCCACGGCTGTTACAACAAGTAGTAACAGATTTAGTAACAGAATATGTAAGGAATTCCTAAGTGGTGGAAAAAAAATTGTTACAGAGCACTTGCAAAACTTACACATAAGCGAAGATTGTATTATCATATTAGAGCAATTTGTTCGGAACTGTTATATATATATATTACTCAATACGCGGCCTTTTAGACCCCCGGTCGTCCTTCTCGCTTCCGAGCGGAGACGGGTTCAGTAAACTTTGTACACTGCCGCGGTTCGAAGTCTGGGTGGTCGACTGCGTGGCCGATGCAGCAGTCATTGCTGCCACCACAGCCGTCGATGAAGTGTTGGGATACCCCAGCTCACCAGACGTGTGCCTTCGGAAACCCTGGTGATTGGATTCGAAGCCAAGAGCCTTGCCGAGAGGCCCACTGTACGACTTTCCCCGCGGGGCTGGCTGGTGGTACGACATGAGCGGGTAAGACCCCGGGCGCTGGTCCCTCGGAAGAGGTTGGGAACCCGGAGCTGAAGTCGGTGCATTGGCCAGCGAGGGGGGTAGCGAGGGAGGGCCTGGAGGTGGAGGCGGCGGAGGAGGAGGTGGCTGATGGTGGTCATATCCAAAATAGGCGGTGGGTGGAGGCCCGTGGTATCCGTTTGGAGAATAGAACGGCGAGTGGAATTGCTGGAAATAGTGATGGTCTGGCTGGCGAGGCGATGAGGCCGGGGAGGTAGTGCCATTGGAGCCTGTGCCACTGGCCGAGCCATGACGAATCCCCGAGTACGAAGAGGTCTTTCTCATGCCCGTACCAGATCCTCCATCATCAGAAACAGGAGAATTGGGCTGGGGAGGAGGCGGAGCAGGGGCTAAGGGGTCGTAAAACACAGACTTCGCCCGCTCAGACTTAGTGGTCGGCTGGTAGTGGTAAGATGCCGAATGCGGAGGGGGCGCAGGAGTCGAGGCTGCATAGTCTTCGAGCTGCGACAGAAGAGACATCTTATAGTACAAGTCGGTTTTAATACGCTCCAAGTCGGCTACCGACTTGTCGCCCCCAGTTTGCAGCTGCTGGTAGGGCGTAGACCCTCCGCCTGGGCCGTGGCTGGACAGATCGGGGCGCAATTCGTCAGAGGTAGGGGTGTGGATGGTCGAATTGTTACTGCTTCGTCGCCGTTCGGCCATCTCGCGGTCCGCGTCAGAGGCGAGGACTTTGGTCAGAGATTCCACGACGTGGCATACGTCGCTTTGAGTCTTACGAAGCGAGTCAATGACCGCAGCCAGACGGCTCTGGGCGCGCAGGTTCGAGTCCTGAAGGTGCCATACAGCCTGTTCCAGCGCGCTGATTCGGATTTGGTTAGTATCTTGGTTAGTTCCAGAGCTTGGCTGGGGCTGGGGTGGGAGTTGTTGAGATGCATGAGGAGGGTGATGAGGGTGCTGTGACGGTTTTTGTGCCTGATGCTGGGGCAATTGCTGTGGTGGCTGTTGCTGTTGTGCTTGGGGTTGTTGTTGCAACTGCTGGGGTGGTAATGGAGGCTGGTGCTGCTGGTGTTGCTGGTGCTGATGCTGAGGGTATAGCGATTGGTATTGCGGATAGTGGGCGTAGTGTTCCATTACTGGAGGGGTTGAAGGCATAGACAGAGAGACCGCTTTAAGACCGACGTTGTCGCGATGGACAACAGACTGTCGAGATGCTCTCCGCTTAATTGCTCGCAGAGCCTCGACGTCGCCTCGCTTAAAGCTGCCCGCTCCATGCTTAAATTCCCACTGTGAGGTGTCTCCTGATCCGCTCGCGCCGCCTCCAGAGCTTGAAGCAGCGGTGGCATTCCCGTGGAAAGTGTCGTTCACCTTGTGGAACCCGTACATGTTGAGCTGGCGCACGAATGACGACACGTTGGTGTGTTTGAAGTATTGGCTGAGTACCTTGGAGAACTCCTCTCCCGGCGAAATGACGAAAGAGTCGTTTGTAGGAGTCCATGATATCAAATGCGAAATGGACGGATCCTCCAGCATGCTAGAGTTGTTAGTATTTTTCTTCTCATTCTTAGTAATTGGATTTCCAAACAAGTCTGAATTCTTGTGATTTATTGGATTTCCAAAAGTGAAAGGGCTTACCTGTAGAGTTTGTGGATGAATGCCGCCTGGTTCACTTTAATCCCAGGCTTGGGTGCTGATTTTGTATCATTAGTCGATCCATTTGGGTTTGTAGAATCAGTCGGATTAGTCGGATTAGCTGGGCTTGTCGAATTCTTTTCTTCGCTAGTTCCTTCAGTCGTTTTAGAAGAAGAGGGAGCGTCCTCCTTCTTCGGGTCTGGACTAGTCTTCACAGCGTCCTCCGCGTAGACCTTAGCAGGGTCCGTAGGTTCTGGCTTGGATTCGGTTGCGCTACTGGCAGTACTGGAAGTGGCGCCATCCTCCTCCTTCTTCAGCCCTACAGCAGTTGACATTGTTGAATCAACCCCCGCGGTTGGCCTTGCCAAGCTCTCTACGATATAAGTTGGCCCTGTTGATTGGCGCAACACACACGAGTGTTAATTTCGGCTCCAGAACACCGAACCTCTCTAATATAGCCTGGTATAGCCTGGTATTGCTCGAATATATCAAATGGAAACCGTTTTCTCTCTCAAGGTATTAACGGGGCGACGGAAACCTAATTTGGTCTGGAGAGCTCGGGCAATAATTATAATCCAAAAGGAAAGAGAGCTCTGGTGCGGATAATAAATAGAAAACCCCTAGTACAAACGCAATTATTGAACACTGCAAAAAATTCGTTCCACGTAATTTGCCTTGCGCCAATTATTAAAATAATAATCAGGCCGGATTATACAGTTCGGGTGCCTTTGGGGCGTTGAAAAAAAAAATTAAAAGGTAGGGAAAGCGTAGGGTAGGCGATTGGGAATTTACATGCGGGATTGGCAGTGACAGGAGTAGGGGAGAAAAGAAGCCGATGGGTAGTTATACGCGGCAGGATCTGACTACTGCAACTGTGTTGTGTAGTACTACAGGTGTAGTGCTGTACTGATCGTGGTTGATTATTTTTTTTCTTCTTCTTGGAAGTCCGTACGTGATGTTTGCTGCAGCTATAGGAACAGCCAAGCTATTTGGAGTATCAAATTTGTAATGCGCCTCGTGGTTAGGACACTTCATATAGGTAACATAAAAAGCCGGGAGGTCTGGATTTTGGCAGTGACGCGTAAATAGTTTCTGCTAGTTAGCGGTCTCACAATAAAAGATCTCAAGGCCAAAGGAGATTATCCTGGAGGGATCCAAACCAGTTGCCGCTTCCGAGAAGCGCATATGTGTAGTTCCAAAAGTACCCAAGGGAAAGAGCAACAGTAATCTACCGGCCCAGAGGTACGCACATACGTACGTATTGCATTGCATAAAACTGCGTGCATATACACTTTGAAAGAAAAAATATTCCGATGATGGAGTGCGATGATGGAAGAAGTGCCCTTAGCCTTCTCAGGCGGGCCGTTTGTGCAACGGCTTTTCGTCCCTGAATTATTGAAAATAATTACAACAATGGGGCGTCATGCAAATTTTACATTCAATATATTCATCGACTCATAATACAATGTATATAATGATTCTAGCAGGCGGAAATTTCCTCTCCCCCTGTACCTGAATGGCATACTCAGGGGTGGAGAACATACAGTAGTATTGCAACGGTGTTTATTGGAAAAGGAACGACGAAGTACGCAGGAGAGAACACATGCCGATGCAAAAAAAAACACCTACAGTATTACTACCGCTGTAGTGATGGCCGTTATCCTGTCTACTATGTGGAGGGCGACGTAAGAATATGAATCAATGGCGGTAGAAGGTGAGATCAGACCATTAGCGCACCAGCGCATTCCGAACACTAAAATCACTGGACATGTGGCAGACGCTGCAAAAGAATTTAGATGACACTGGCCCGCACCTTTCACTACCGTTTCAAAGAGTGCATATGTGGCTGCAAAACTTATCCCCGGCGACCAAATGGGACGGTCCTGGTTGAACCACCAAATTAAGCTGTTGATCATAGCGTTTGACGTAGGAGAAGAATGAAAGTCAGGGTACAGCCATACCGTTTTGTGAGACTGCAGCAAGTGCGGGTACGTACCAGGTTTCGCCCACAAATATGTACTGAGTGTGTAAGAAAAAATAAACACCAGCGAGAAAGAGGCCACCGGTTGGTTGCCCACCGGGGACCATTATCCGGCATTTGACTTGCCCGTAATTGGTAAATCTGCGGCCACTCAATACCTGCGCGTTAAATGGTTGCTCTCCCACTACATACGTACTACAATACTAGTGAAGTGTACTGTACCATGGTCGTCAAAGCATGAGGCAAGACATCAACTTTGAATGATAATGTGGGTTGCACTAACGCGAACATGCGAACTTCAGCTGCCTAACAATGGATGCATAATCACATAAGAAAATAAGTATGCCAAGTGAACAATTTTCAGTTATATTACTGAGCATTATACATCTGCCAAGTGTACAGTGCAGATGTTTGCTTACAGTACTGTATGTGCATCCAGGAGTGGCCCGCGTGTCAAGATCGCCAAGGATTTGATCTGAACTTGATCTAAGGTTTTGTGCTGCTACGTATGTCACCAACATGCCGCCTCCCTCGCGATTTTTACGCGTAAGTGATTCCATGCGGCCTATCATGCCATATAAACCTTGTACAATGTTATACAATAGCGGAAATCAGCAGCTAAAGAGCAGGGGAGAGGGAATGTGGCTAATCCTGGAACTTCTACTTTAGTATAATAGCCTTGGCTAGAACTGCTAGAGCAACGTAGAACAGAAGCCGGCTAGGCTGATACAAGTAATGTACAGTCACCTTTACTTCGCGATTCCTTCGGCTAATCTTTCCGATTAGTTACGTATGCATGACATGGTTTAAATGAAAATACCGCATCAAACTCCGACAGCAAACTCCGGTGGTTCCTGGCATAGAACGCAACGAGGCCGGGATGCGAGAAGCTTCCCGACTGGAGCATCAAGGCGTTCTATGCTCGAAGTTTTGGAACTCATCTGCATAGTAATATTGGAGGACCATTAAGTCGGCTTTCCCGTCGGTCCAGGACGCAGGTCTATAGAATCACCAATCTCTTCAATCTAATCTCATTTAATACTTAGTTCAAGGCGTTCCACGCTCGAAATTAGGGGACCCATCTGCATAGTGATATTGATAGACCATTAAGTCGGCTTTGTCCGTGGTTCCTGGCATGACAAGCTCGGGGATGTGAGAAGCTCCCCAGTTAGAGCATCAAGGTGTCCTATGCTCGAAGTAATGGGAGCCCTTCTGCATAGTGATGGTGGTGGACCACGCTAGTCCAGGTTGCAGATCCATAAAAACCATCAATGATTCCAATCTAGTTTCAGGCAATATATAGCTCAGTAGATATAATCGGTATGCACACAGTTTATAGCTATCGACCCAGGCGTGAAAAAAGACGGCGGACTAATGGCATACACCCCGCGAACTACAAGCACTGGCGTGTTATATATACAAGCAAGCAACTTAAGATTAACAAAATAAATAAAGCTCATCGTATGCTTCCCGGGAATGCTTCCATAAAGCTCTCCTGGTTGGTTACGGACCCTGATCGTTGCTGCTCTTCAAGATTCTTTTCTTGCGGTAGCGGATTCAAAAAGTTGAGGATGGATTCAGCAACCATCGCTACAGAGGAACGCCTTCTTTCGGAAGGACTGGAATCTGCTGTGCTCAGCGCTTCCCTAGATAGCGCCTCTCGGTGACTTGAAGAGGTTTCCTCGCTCTCGTCGTCGTGGTGCTCCACGGAGAGCAGCGGATTTGATTCATATGCTAGCCGGTCGGACCCGGAACTCATCCCTGCAGGGTACTCATCAGATGCAGCACGTCTTCGAGTCATATTTTACAAATAGGATGGTAGAACAAATGTGTTACGAGTATTCAAATGCTAACAGGACTTTGGGAAAGGTCATAGATGATGGCAAAAAGCGTCCTTATATATGATAGACAAGGGCAACCGGCGATCCCGCGATAACGGGGCGCTGAATCGTGGGGTAAAACAGGTTGCACTCGTTACCACTATAGGCGAGTTATTCATTGTTTCTAACTGTAGCTCAGACCGATCTAACAGGTGTCCTGGGTCTGTGCTCAGAGCGCGTAGCGCCGTAATGATAAAAACTGGCGCGGCTGAACTAAACGAATTCGTCCGCTGACCAGCTGCGTAAAAAGTATGGTGAGCCAATTTAAGTCGCTAGATCGTTCACTAGATGGGTTCTGAACCATTTGTTTTCGGTTCACTGGATAAACCGCCTTAATCTATCGTGGACGCCTTAATCTATCGTGGACGCCTTAATCTATCGTGGATAATGCTCCAGAGCCCAACAGGGACCCCGTTTTGTTCCACTCACTTCACACTTCTAATCATATTTGCAAGCCAATCTTGATCATTAAAAAAATTAAGTTACTGCTAAGTCTTTGATGTAAAGTGAATGCGACGAGGGTGGCCTTTTTTTTAGGGAATGTGGAGTGAGCGTTACCCACAGTTAGTAGGGACTACGCTATGGCTCCGGAATTCGTAAAGATTATATTTTTCAGATCCGAGGAATTCGAAAATACATGTTATATAAAATAACTATCGGAATAGACCATAGGAAATTACAAGCATAGTGGGGGTTTAAAATTTTTACAGTAAATTTGAATCTCTGCATCATTGCAACTGGTGCTGATTCAATCGTGGGATTGAACACCATCAACCAATGGTCGTTCCAAAATAATATACCTTGTAAAAAGAATACTGAACTTTAGATCTATATCCACTATTGTTTTTTATTTACATGCATTCTCGTCAAAGAGAGCTCATTAGCTGGAATGGCCCGAATAAATACCGGTACGGTAGCTTATCGGAGTGGATTTTTTGGTCCGATCACGCCAACCAAATGAACAAACGACGAAAATTCACCAAATGAAAGAGATCAAACGACGGAAGAAAGAGTTCAACAATAAACCTGGGGTAGGCGAGACAAATTACCCCTGGCTCTTCCGAACGCCTTTCGATCGCGCTACCGCCAGCGATTATAAACATGTGCCCCAGCAGGAATACGCGATGACCAGGATGACCGTCGTCAATGACGACGAAGTAGATGAGAACTACCGTGAAATGTACACAATTGAAGACGCTCTGGTGAGCAATAGACATGGATACAGGTACTCGTGGGCTGTAGCAAGACAGTCTCTGCCGCACTTACAGTATACGACGCTGGACTTCCCACCTTATCAGGCGAGGGCGTCCTACGAGGACCGTAGTGCAGAGGTGCTCCTCTCGCATGATGCCATGAGTGTTTCGACTAATGACGGATTTAGATCTGCTCGAGCGAACGTAAACATCCGGCAGGGCGACTGGTACTTTGAGGTGAATGTCATCAAGGCGAATGACAAGCGATACCCGGACGCGCATGTTAGGTTCGGCGTGACGCGGCGGGAGGCAGAGATTGAGGCCCCCGTAGGATACGACGCGTATGGGTATGGCTTCAGGGACGTAAATGGCGAGAAGGTGCACATTTCTCGTCCCAAGTCCTTTCTCAACGAGCCGGTCTCGACTGGCGACGTAATTGGCATCCGTGTGTGCATTCCACGTAACGAGGATTACAAAAACATCCCCGTGTATAGAGACAGGTATCCACTGAAGAAGAAGAATAACGTATATTTCGAAGCGATTGAGTACGTTGGCACGAAGAAGATGTCCGAGTTACTCCTACCCAATGAGCTCCAAAAGCAGCTGAAGAAAGTACCTACTCAGCCAGTGACAATACCTGGCTCGTTTATCCAGGTGTATAAAAACGGCAAGGACATGGGGGTCGCGTTTACAGACCTGATTGAATTCATGCCTCCGTACTCGGAGTATCTGCGCAACTGGCAGAATCGTCTCGGGGATGATGGATTCATGGGCTATTTCCCAACTATAAGTGTGTTTAGAGGGGGTATAGCTGAGTTCAATTTCGGCCCGAACTTTGCTACAAAAGACTTTCCTAGTTCTGTCAGGCCGCTTTGTGAGCGGTATTATGAAATGATTGGTGAAGATGTTTTGCAGGACGTGATTGATGAGGTCGATTTTGAACTTCAGGAGACGCGAGACGAACTGAGGAAGGCCGCACTTTAAGACGTACTGACTCCAAGGCATCCTTCACAATCAACTGGGAGGGGAAAGCTCTGGAAATTGTATGAACAGCCGGGCTGAACAATGCGAGTGCACAAATATAGTGGGGAATATACCTCTAGGAAAGACCTGTCGATTATTGCTGCAACCAGAGATGGTTGGCAGCTTTAGACTTCCTTAGGCAGAAAAGATCTTTTACACTAATTCAATCCGCTCGATTATGGGGGTATATCCATTGAATAGCCTTGAATTATGAGATATGAGACCCAGCCCATTGTCTATAGCTAACTCTGTAGTGATATATCTTTCATTGCCAGCATCCGTGGAACTTGAGTTTTGGCAATTAATTGTTAACATCATCTGTCGGGCAAAAAAAAAGCACCATACTAATAACTGCATCGCAAAGGCTACTGTAATGAACAGCGACATCTAATTTCGTCAGTTAAAGAGTTCGTACAGTTCTCTATCGAACATGCGAAATCATCTAAATACCTCCTTCAATCCACGTCCATCTCTTCTACCCCTATACCTCCATGGCTACTTTCACAGCCGCTGCACCTCAACATATTTTGACTGGCTAGAATCTATTTAAATTGAGATCATTTTTAAAAAATTATACGCTCGATCTATACATGCAGGGGGTACCGTGCCCGTTGACTTAGGGCCCTCCAAACGGGCCTTCATTTCGTTCGCTAAAAGCTCCCTCCCAGTTAAGTCTGTGAGACAACACAATAACTGTCATAGTCTGCTTGTAATTTACCTCCTACGCAGTCCCACCTTCGCTTGATGGCTCGCGCAACGAACCACTGAAGTATTTCGCGTCGGCACACATTTCGCGCAGCAATTCCGGACACCTGTTAGGAGGTAAGCTTGTAATTAAGAAATTAAGTTGGGAGGAGCCTTAAGTCAGCGAAATGAAGGCCCGTTTGCCATGGAGGGGTACCCCAAGTCGGTCGACAGGCACAGTATGAGATTTTTCGCGCGCGCCGTATACATATGCACCAGTACACTGCAAATCTGCAAGCACATGCATGTATACATGTCATGAAAAGTCTCTCATTCCGGCTTTAAACGCCCTATGCTCGACTAATATAGTGCGGCAGAAGCCGCAGAAGCCGCACATATCTGCGCGGCTCAAGCACAAATGTCTCATATCTTATATATAAATATGCGCATGCATGCATGCATGCACGCAAAAAAAGCTACAACACTCGCTGTTCCCGCGTTGTCTCCAACCGCGGTACTTGGACGAGCTCTCAGGTGCTTAACTGCTGCCGATCGAACGAGAGACGGTGTTGCCACCTGGATATGGTCGTAGCTAG
>NW_027481794.1:0-16194 GCF_965637985.1 Blastobotrys vanleenenianus
TTTCCTCAGCGCCGAGGCGCTAATGGCACGAGGGAAAACCCTTTCTTCTAGAGCAAGAACAGGTGGAACATCATAGATGACACCGCTCCCGCAAAATACCGGGGAAAAGACCTGTGCCAGCCACCCAGGTAGGGATAGTGGGTTCTCCCCGTATTGTCAGCTTACTGAGGGAATCCGCATCATCTTTTGTGGACTGGAGATAGGCATCCCAGGCTACTTAATGTTCTGCCATTGATTATATGTTAATGTTTATATTAAGCCAGCTGTTGAAGCCAAATGTTTAGATACAGTCTTCCTTAGCGTGAGCTCAGACTTTAATCTAGATCTATTATTATAAATACTGAATTTCTATGAATGTAATGTTCTGCCATTGATTTTATTTTAATGTTCATATTGAGCAGGAACAGGTGTCCATCATCATAGATGACACCTCTACCACAGAATACCGGGAAAAATGCCTGCACCAGCCACCCAAAAATGGAACTCATCTAACGAGAATGATGCCGTATTTCCAGAAATCAGCCGCCTCCATCAGACCCTCCTTCGTATTGAGCAGGACTGTAGGACTGATATCTGGCAAGGAATGGAAATACCTCCCACTGCAACAGGATATATTCGAACATTCCCATCTCCGTGTGTCGAGAGTCTGGGAAACAGCTCTCCTAAATATGTGATCTTTTTCAATGGTATTTCTGATTTCTGGGAATACGGCATCATTCTCGTTAGATGAGTTCCACATTTGGGTGTCTGGTGGGGATATTGTCAACGTTGCGCACCATAATGCACCAGTCACAAAGGTCAGATGACATCAGCTCATCTCAGAGTATTATATGGGAAGTTGTAATGATAGTAACGTATTATTATGAGTATAATAGATTCTGATAATATAAAAAAAATTAAGAGCTGTCATATGGCCGCGACCTCACAAAAGCGCTAATATGATATTACAAGCCTTCGCATATGTACAGCACGCACGTATAATAATAGCTTTTGCGCGACGAGGAAAGCATACCTGATAGAGTTTTTCTCTCCGTATCGCGAGATCGATCAATAAAGCCTAATTATTGTATAAATAATCGTTAATACATACTAATTTTATAGTATGACAAATGTCTAGAACATGTTTAAGTAATCGTCAGCGGGATGGTGTGGGTCAGTTTGGAGCACATCTTGCAAGTCCTGAGCGGTGCCCGCAGTTGGGTCTGCATAATGCTGATCGGTATTCATTGCAGAAGAGCCACCGAGGAAGGAAAATTCTACAGTCTCCCAGACATGCTCTAGCGAGGAATTGTAGGGGTCACCCACCGGAGAGATGGGAGAAAGAGCAGAAATGTTGTATATCGCAGGCTCCTGGAAAGGTGCTACGGTCTTAAGCAGACAGGGATCGTCTCGATCTGCAACGACACTCAACTCCGCAACAATCTGAGGCATTGTGTTGTTTTCACGAAGCACAGAGTCGGATGAAGTGTAAAAAACTCGGATCATTTCGGCCCTTTCGTAAGTCTTGCCGGCAAGTTCGAGCACCTTCAGGAAAAGAGTTATGGCGCGGTCAATCGGGTATGCAGAATACTCTACCCCGAACCAGCTTACAATGTTTTCGAGTGAGACAGTCACAGCCCACACTCTTAGAGACCGAATTGCGTATACAGCCATAATTGTCCCTGTTACCAGGTCATATTCTAGAGCATTTCGCAGGTTTCCCTCGGTACCATACTGCACCATTCCACTCGATAAGACGTATTCAATCGTTCGTGCCATGTCCAGACAAGTTCGAAGAGCCTTTTTGGTAATCCTCTCCATCACTGCGTCCAGACGAGACTGTTCAGACGAATTAAGACTCTTTGCGTCAGACCTAGCGGTGTGCGCAGCTTCCCAGAACCGCACAACGAGCACACAATAGGCAGCTTCGTTAAGCCAGTAATATATTTGATCCTCTTGAGGAACACTGGCAGGCGGCTTATCAGCCAGGGAGAAGAGCTCGCGGTGAAAAGAGGCGTATGAAGCCAACATACCGAGAATTTGTTCTAGGCGCAGGGTGGGGCTTCGCTGCTGGTTTTCTAGTCGCGCTCGGGGACAGAGGAGGTTCGCGAAAAGGTGATATACAATTAAGCAGGTATCCTTTGTGGCCAAAGCCGGATCGCAGGAAACGCTATGAGGACGCCACTGCGGTTGCTGCGGATTATGCGACTCCCACGAAAGCATATCGTTCGGCAGAAGAATGTCCTCCGGACGCACAGACGGCGAAGTCCCCGAGAACAGTGCCGTGAAAGCATCCATATACATAGACGTGTATACCACGCGCTTCGTGACCACCGAAGTAGGGCTGTTTACCTGGTACTGGTCGAAGTGATGCTCCAGGTATATCCGGCGCTGCACCCACTCTATCAACACGTTCGATCCGACTTTCGGGTGCACATTGGCCGGTGTCGGCAGGCACGAAAACAGAACAACCGAGAGAAGAATGTTCGAGTCTGTAGGCTGCTGGGACGCAAAAAGCTTCTCAATTACATGGAGAACTTGGCTGTAAAGTGCCGCATAGATGCGTAGTCGTGCCTGGATTACTGCTGCCTCAACCGCCGCACCATTAGGATTGCTTTCTGCGTTGAAATCGGCTGTTTGTAGCTCGCTACTGTTACAACCCAGTACGGAAGCATCATTCGTGTAAAGTGCCCCCAGGCAAGCCAGTGTCTTACGAAGCAACTTCGATCGTCGTCCCTTTCGGACATAGGCCAGGACCGGATAGAAAACCTCTCGCGCAGCGAGACCGTACCTCCCGCTATTCGCAAGGGACTTGATTGCAGCGTCCGGCAGCTCCCAGTAGAGCCCGGCCGAGCTTTCAACCTGGGGTGATCCTTCCTTGCCCGGGGATTGGTACGGGTTCTGTTGCTGTTGCTTTTGGAGCCGGCGAACCTGCTCTATACGCTGGCCACGGTAGGGCTTGATGACCTTGGGCGAGTGCCTGTAGTTGAAGGTGCATTCCAGGCTACGGTCATTACACTGGGTGCATCCTATCAGCCCCTGGGATTTTCTGGCCGTAGCATCGCATTTTACGCGGCGGATTCGGCAGGCGTCGCAAGCAGTTTGCCGACTGGGTCTGGGCTTGGAAAGGGTTTGCTTGGGTCTAGGCTGGGCGGAGTTGTTATCCGGAGGCGAGATATACTGTGAGCTGTTCTCCGGGTCTGTAAATGCAATGTTATCGAAATCCATTGTTTCGCAGGTATAATATACTGCACTCTACGCAATACTCCTACTCATCAGAGAGTATCGGATTTTGGAGTGTAGGTTTTGTTGCCAGTGGATTTTGAAGGGGCGTGCCGCGCGGTTCTCTCGCCTCCCCCTTCTCTTAATAGGCAAATAGCCGGCATGATGCGACAGGTAAGAAGATATCTACCATTATATCGGTAGAGAAAGTTATATGGATGAATTATATACATTATGAAGATGCAAAATATTTGGCCAATTAGCATATTGCGATTATGATTTAATAACGGAGCGCCTTATCGGTCTCTTAAAGCACCTCCACCTTCAGAAATCACTTCGGTCGAATGAGAAGACCATGCTCTAAAACAGCAGGTGGCAAAATTCTTCAAACAGGGAAACAATTGGACACCAATTAGAGGCCATTTAAACGTTGAAGAGGAATATCTTGCATTTCTGGGCACCCCGTCACAAAAAGAACTCAGTAAACTGTAACTGAATCCCATTGCTTGACGGCGACATGAAACATGAAATAAAAGCGGACAATTTTGGAATTCGTCATGTTCATTGCTATAGATAGAGCATTTCTAATAGTAGCGGCCGAAGAATGTAGAACGTGAAGATTACACTACCGTCCAATTCTAATAAAACACCAAAAAGAGCTGTACATTATTGTTTGACGAGAGAATTGGATCTTCAAAAGCTAGGAGATGGCATCAACTTCTTCAAATTCACGAATCTTCAGCCTGACTAGACATTGCGGGGAAGTGAATTTCCAAACGATTGCTACTACCAGTAAGATCCATTACGTAAATGCATGCAGCTCTATTTCTCATATCTGCCCAGTTCATGTGTTTTTTTCGGCTTACAGCATAACCACATGAAATCAATTCAAAATTGGCACACCCAGGACGTAAAATCCTAATGACCGTCTATATGCCAGCTAAAGATCGTCAGGGGCCCTTGCAATATGGAGCACGACTGAGATTTTGTGCATTTTTTAAAGCGCACCATAAGCGGTAAATGTCTGCAAGTCGCTTGCGCACGAAAATTTATATATCAACCTCGGTTCGAATCATCACCATGAGATCTCTGTATGCATTTGCTATCGACGAAACCTTCTTCATAGTAGATTCTTGTCTCTATGATAATGTGATTCTGTGCGTTATCAAAATATACCTTATTTCCCCGGGTTTTGTGAGCAATTTCCCACAATAGGTTTCACGTCTGGCATATACAGCCTCTAGTGGACCATCGATGATTAAAGAATCTGACAGCAGATGCGCCTCACCCTTTAATTAGTAGTACTGGTACAGTACAGTACAGTACTACAATGTATACACGTAGCGCGAGCCGTTGATCTCGGAGCAACAGTTGTATAGTACACTTTGCGGTACATACATTCGTGTCCAAATTGTTCGTTAGGCGTGTGGCGGCGGAGTGCGGGGGAGGTGCAGACTAGGTTAATACATCTCGGTTGGAAAGGAAAAGACTGAACGTGATTGTGCCAAGGAGCCATCTAATACGGTAAAATTGTGTATTGACATATCGTACTGGAAAGATAGAATATACGTGGCAAAGCCCCGGAAAGCCAGTTCGCCTACCGCGCTTTTTTTTTCACATAATTGGTCAGACTTAAAAATAGGCTGAATGGCTACAAAGTTCTTCAGGACGAGCTTTCACTTTTTTTTTTTTCGCTATGACAGGATTTGACTGTCGTATAGCCTGCAGATACATCTTCTTAGAATTTATTTTTCTCAGACTTACGTTATGCATTGCACTGCATTAGACCTAAGGCACCAGGGCCCCCGCTTCAAAAGTAATTACTTCTGGTGCAGATGACTGTCTGATGCTCGTTTAAGGGGGACGAGAGTACCCGTTGGAGTGACACCAGAACGGAAACGTTTAGTTGATTAATGGAGAAGGCCAGTTCCAAGATGAATTTTACGTGAATAAAGTAGTCAGACGGCCACCAGCGAAAATGGAGAAAACAAAATCATATCGATGGATCGGAGCTGATAATTTGTGGCATACTGAGCTCACCTGTTTCAACCATCGCCAATCATCTACCTGTGTGCAAAATGGCACTCTTGTGACATATGAAAAAAAGAAAGATATACCTCCCCTGCACCGATCTTGTACGCCCACCTCTCGTGCAATTGCAACCGCTCGCTTGCTATGTAATTTTTTTCGCGGTTTGTACCTACTCCAGATGCTTGTGATATACACTTGGTTAATACATATATAGTGACCCTTTCCCTTTCTTGATCTCCTTTCCAAGCCTAATTCATAATTCTGCTTTAAAGGCCCACGACACAAATGGATTCAGGAGAAACCGCTAGTGGTTTGGCGTCGCTTGCTGGACTGGATGTTAATTTTCTGGCCATGCTCACCCCCGAAGGGGCCGTGCCAGGTACTGGTCTCCTTCCTCTATCAGCAACTTCTACTGAGCAGCTCGGCCCACTTCCGCAAGCTATCCTTGACGTAGTTGTTACCGAATTGCCTGCTCTCTTTGGTGATTATCCTTCGTCAAGCGATAAGGCTCCAGCAGCCATTTTCATCGTCTTTAATGCATTGCTAGCATTGGGCTCCCTGTATATCTTCTTTAAAAACACTTCTGCGGGCCATAAGTATTACGGTACATTGCTTATCTTCTTTTATGCAATTTGCAAACTCATTGGCTTCTCTGTCCGTCTCCAATGGTCTAAAAACATTATGCAGATTCAGACCGGTATCGCTTCGACAGTTTTCACGCAGACTCCTCCTCTAATTCTTAACGCACTAATTCTCAACTTCGCTACCCGAATTCTCACTTGGAGACACCCAAGAGTTGGCCGGTCCGCTCTTTTCCGCGGTCAGTTTGTTGTTATCTATGGTATCGTGCTTGGTTGCGTTATTATGGCTATTCTCGGCACTGGTTTGCCATATATTTACTACATGAGCCAGGAAACCCTCGATAAGTGCCATCAAGTAGCCAAAGCTGCCGCAATTCTTGAGCTTTTCTTCTGCATCAACGGTATATTGGTGGTTCTTTTCGCATATGCCTTCAAGCCAGGTTCTCTGGACGGTCTCTTCACGAAAAAGTCTGCTAGCTCGCCATTGGTAATCCAGCCCACCTGGATTGAACGATTCAGCACCTTTTACTACGTTACCAAAGGCTCACACATCCCTGTTTACAAAGGCTCCGCACTCGCTGAAGCTCATGCAGTTATTCCAGTTCGAGAGTCTCCAGCTGGCGGCAACGCTCGTGTTTACTCTACTGACACCAATCACTTCCCAAGCATCAGATCTCACATTTCTATTGTCTTCATTACCTCATTCTTCCTCACCCTTAGCGCCTGCTTCCGGGTTGCTTCTGTGTTTATTACGAAGCCACGAGGAGGTGGCCAAGACGACCCAATTGTCAATGCTATCTTCCACAAGTCCATTTTCTACGTCTTTTACGGAGCAGTGGAGTTGCTAGTTGCTGCTTTCTTGCTTGTTGTTCGAGTTGATTTGCGGTTTTATATTCCTGACCACGCCACGAACCGGAAGGCTGGCGACCCAGAGTCACCAGCAATTGAAACATTTGAGGGTGGCTTCAACGATCAGTCGGAAGAGAACCTCGCCAAGGAGAACTAATTTATATAATTTATATATCAAATGCCGACCCTTATAATAAGTATTCTATTGTGTCTAATATTGTCAATTATCGATTACCAGTTGTCCTTCGCTAACTATCAATGTAAGGGCCATGCATTGTCCAGAACGAAAAAAATAGAAACACTGCGAATCCGCAGAAGCAATAGAAGGAGTAGTTTAACCATGACACATGAAGAAGTCAAATACAATGTAATCTATTTTTTTATGTTATTTACGTTTTCCTGAGTATCCCCCCGCCCCCCTCTCCACACCGCCTGCACTCTACGCATCCGACGGTCCTATTTAGGAGAGATAACGCAGTACTACTGTACTGTAGCACTTTTCATAAACCCATGGATCTATTCCTTTTGAATGCGAAAATGGACAAATCCGAGCAGGTGAAACTCACAGGCTCAGCAAATGGAACGGCACGGTATCGACCCCGCCTATCTGCAGATGGCAGGTCTGACCTGCAGGACCCCACACCAACCACTGCAGTTCGGCAATTGGCAACTTCGATAAATTTTCATGTGATGGGGTTATATTGTGTGATCTTCGATCGAGTTCGAAACGTCTTGGAGGCAGGGGGCGGGATGACTTTCGGTTATTTTTTTCTCGAAACATTTTGCGAATTAAAATTGGGGGTCAGAAAAACTAAGAAATTTGTAAATGCGCCGCTACAACGAAACGATTGAGTAAAAGACGCAATTTTAGGCGTCAGAGGACAGACCGAAAAGGCCAAAAGAGTACTTGTGAAAGGCGAAAGCACTATCTTTCAGCGAATTGTTTTACCGTGAGACCAGATAGATGCATAATGGGCTCACTTTTCCTTCGTTTGCGATTATCTCCCTTCTGCTATACTGACCCATCGCTTTTTGCATGGTTTTTCAAATTTCGCAAAGACATACATGAATGAGGGGAGAGTTGGAGGGCATCATGGGCGTTACGTGTTGTGTTAACCCATTGACAGCAGCCATCCATGAACTTATGCTTCTGCTGCACATTCAAAGAATAGCTGTCTTTGAAGCATGTGAATTGCCAATGAGGACGAGGATGTTGAAAGATACGTTTCTAAAACAGCATACATAACGTCGCACCAAATATTCAGGTACGATCGCACGTCTGAAGCCCCGGTATGGGCTACGTACGTGGACGAGAGCATCTCAGGGGCCATCCTGACGTTTTCACTTGGTTAGCTCAAACGTTCTGAGGCATGTGAGAAGGTGAGGTATAATGAAAATGCGTTGCAGGGTTGTTAACCAGCCTTCGAATTGCATTGGCCTGTCAATTACCAAAACTCCACACCAACCACAATTTGTCTCTGCCGCGGAGCTTCTGAATGAATTTAAAGTTGATGTATTGTTACACAATTGTATTTGATTGCTCGGAGATCTACGTATAAAAATAGAATTGATGATTGAGGGTGTACGCCCCATTTCTCAAGGATGGCAAATTTACCAAAACTCTCATGTCTAATGTAGAATATTATGGGCGATCGCATATTGTAAGCAAATGCACGAACTTCTAAGGACAACTGGGTACCGCACTATCATAGATTGCTTACCGCCTCGTACCCTTCCGAAGCCGCCGGTACATATCGAATATGAAGCTAAAGAAGAGCCCATGGCACTGGTATTTATATTTTCAGTAGAGTTAGATTAGGACAATTTCAACAACAATTATTGAGTAAAAGACCAGAGCCTGTCACTGTTTTTGAATTAATTTCTACGCTCCTAGTGCAGGATTGGGCTCGACCGATACGCGACTGTTACCCCTGAAGGCAGCCACAAAAAAGTACGGCTTGCATCATGCATTAGCTCTCAACCCGCTTTGCTTGCTTATGGTGGACACACGGCAAGCCCGCCTTGGTACAGGACGCATCACAATGACGGAGCATATTCGTATCTAAGCGGTTGAGCTCAAACCAAATGAAAGCGGTATGCTATTATGGCTTTTGATTCCATTATCTTGATTTGCCATTAGTTGCCTGAACTAAATGAAGGGATAATAGGAACTCCCAAGCGTCGTATATAGCCAAAAAATGACACAATCTGCTCAGATGCAAGCCATCATCCCGGACCGATCTAAAATTACATAACGTTTGCACTGACGGTACAGTTGTACTAGGTTGGACCATCCATGTGGACTTGGTCCACCCCGAGGCCGAATAAGCCAGAATAGTATTGGCGGGGGTGAACGAAGGAAAGGTGGGGTAGGACCACCATTTTGGTAGGTGACGGATCCCAATTTGGGAAGGTGATGGAACATATCCACATTTCTTTTGTGCACTTGCAGGCTTCCCCGACTCACTGCAGGCGCCAGGTCCGCTGAACCAAGGCGTGAAAAAGCAAATACAGGGGGATTAGGGCCATGAACCTTCGAGGAAGTAGAGGAGCTTCACAAGGTTGAAGGAAGCTGAAAGAATTGGCGATTTTATATAAATTAGGTTGAATTTCCGGCATTGACTTCTCTTTTTCCCTTCATCAGTTCATTCGTTACTTCATCGAATTACCTAATACTCTAATAGATAAAAAATGGTCTCCAAGCTCACTCTTTCCGCTGTTGCCCTGTCGGCTGCCACTGCCTTTGCTGACTGCCAGCTCTCCTCTGGCGGCCAGAAGGTTCAGACCAACTTCAATACCCTTGTTTCCTCTAACGCTGACCTCAAGAAGGCTATTGACAGCTGGTCCCAGTCTGACGGTCTCGCTGGTGCTCTTCCAATCACCCAGAAGGCCGATGCTGTCCTTTCTGCCACTAAGGCCACTAGCTCGGCTCTGAGCTCCCTCTCCGGCGCCAATGAGTGTGACATCCAGACCATTGTCTCGCAGATTTCGTCCTCCTCTACTTCCATTGAGGGCTCCCTGAGCGCCATTACCCAGAAGGCTGCTGACTTCAAGGCTGTCCACGCCGACTCTATTGTCGATGCCCAGCTCTCTGACTTGAACAGCGCTGCTAACGACCTCATTGGCACCGTCTACAAGGTGCTCCCATGCTCTGTCGTCGGCCAGACCTTCGACTCTTTGGACGGCATTGTCTCTGGCTTCGCTGCTGCCGAGAAGGCCTTTGGCCAGGCCACTCAGAACGGCCCATCTCACCCATCTACCTGCGCTGCCACTTCCGGTGCCGCTAAGACCTCTGCTCCAGCCTCTTCTGCTGCTGGTACCTCTGCTGCTGGTGCCACCACCTCTGCTGCTGCTTCTGGTGCTGCTGCTGCCACCACCTCTGCTGCTGCTTCTGGTGCTGCTTCTGGCTCTGCCCCAGCTACCACTGCTGCTGCTTCTGGTGCTGCTTCCAGCTCTGCCGCTGCTACCACCGGCGTTGCCACTGAGTCCGCCCCAGCCACCAATGGCACTGCCTCTGGCACCGGCGTTGCCCCAGTCTCCGAGAACGCTGCTAACAAGGTCGCTCTTGGTGGTCTTGCCGGCCTTGTCGGTGCTGCTGCGCTTCTCCTCTAAACAGGTTTACGATTGTAATCATTGTTTAATTTTCTAATTATTTTTATTTCCATAGATTTTTTCGTTTCTATCTAGGAGACTTAATTTATAACGAGCAACCTTTTTTCATCCTTTTCATTCGAGCTTATAGAACGCCTTTTAGCAATTGAGGAGAATTTAATTGTATTGTAATACTAAAGTGACGGTAGTTCGCGACAATTGGCCCTGAGGACAAAATACGGAGTGTACAATACGCTGTGTAACTGTTAGTAGTAAAAAGGGCAAGTGGGGAAAGTTGAAGCGGCTTCTCAGAAAAGCCGGGGGTTATTCCAAGGACGGATGTCACACTATGCAAGTTTGATCGATGCGCATTACACGCTTTGGTCAGTTCTTCGTAGGATTTTTGAAACCTACAGCGTTGGGATCGCCGATATGATTCTTCGGATTAAGACATCCTTGGGTCGGCGTTATTAATTCTACCGTACCAGTAACTTGTATTTTCTTCGACATGAAAAGCCTGGTCTTCACTGCTGATACATGAACATGGCGTCACAATTAGAAATATCGTAAACGCAGTAGCATCAGATACTATATACAGCACCTTGTTCCTACCTGACCAGCAATTCTGACGTGATCTTGGAAGCACAGGATCTTATACGGGATTATAAGCAGAACGACTTCGTATCGCCGTATTGTGACGCATGCTGTAAAATTTGCGAAATAATTTGTTTTCGAAAAAAAAAGCTGTTCATATGCTACAGCCACAATACATATTAAGCTTGTTCGGTCCGGAAATGTCTACTACTGTACTATTCGCTGAAGTGGCTTTTAGATTATTTTACTAACTCTCTGTGTGGAAATTAACTTCTGACCTTAATTAAACACTATGAACAGACCAGGCTTAGCCAAAAAAAAAGTGGGGAGGGGGGAAGAGGGGAGCGGTTGAAAAGAGGAGGTGGATGAGGTGCCGGCGGTATTCCGGCTTTCCTTAAGGGACCACACACATAACGAAGACTGACCGAAATGCTTTCGCGGTTCCTTGGCGAGCTGTCTTGGCGAACTGGACTGTGGAAGCATTGTGAATATTGTGCTGGGCACTCTACAACCCTAGTTAGCGATACTGCTAATGCTTCAATAGTTATTTTTTCTTTGTAGCCTCATGACGAGCGTACCAGTAGCATTGTTATTTGAGCTCGGCATGAATAATTACAATAGCATCATTCATATGATATTTTCAATGGCCGATCGATCGATTGGAGGAAAGATCTTTCCTATAAACTGGTTGTAAAATTTTGAGATCGCTTTCGCCGCTATCCTCTGGTGTTAATCTTCAAGCTCTAAAAAGGATGCAATGATTTTATGAACACCTGACGATAGAATCCCATTGTCAGTAACATTCCTAGGAAAAGAATTCCTCAGACCGGGGTACTACTATGTCGTTCTCGTCGATATTCTCTTGCTCGGATGGCTGCAAGTCAAGCCATAGCCACATATTGAGAATAGCCATCGCTGCAATAGGATTTTTTACCTAACGTAACTAGGTGCCTTACGGCGACCAGAGCAAATCACTTTTCACATCTCTGTGTATTATACATTCAATGTTCTATGAGTAAGACCAGCACATCCGGCCAGGTGCTTCACGAATAGTCACATTCCATCTAGAAGTTGCTTGTTCTGTAGGTTCTTTTTGAACTTCTGCCCTGCGAGATGGGCTGGTTTAGGCAGTACCGGTGTATTTGACCCTGGAGAAGCTAACCATTGGCTTCAAACCCCACCTGGCAAGCAGAGCCTTGTCTTCGTCCCAGCCGTTACACATAGTCGTCAACATTTTATGACCAGTAAAAATCGCATTGGCGCCAGCCATAAAGCACATTGCTTGATCGGTCTCCTTCATTGTGTATCGGCCCGCAGCGAGTCGGACAATGGACCCCGGCATAACGATCCTAGCCGTAGCAATAGTCCTAACCACGGCATCCACGGGTAGCGCTATTTCCTTTTGGATATCTCCCATAGGAGTACCTTTAATTGGTACTAGTTTGTTAATTGGGACTGACTCTGGGTGCTCTGGAAGCGTAGCCAACGTATGAAGGAAGGATATATGGTCTTCCGGCTTCTCACCGAGACCCAAAATACCTCCGGAACAAACACTAACACCAGCAGACCTTACGTTCTTCAAAGTATTAAGTCTTTCGTCATAAGATCGTGTGGTAATAACTTTGGGATAGTGCTCCCTTGAAGTGTCGATATTGTGGTTGTAGGCAGTCAGACCAGCTTCTCGGAGAATACCCATCTGCTCTTCGTTGACCATCCCCAGCGTGACGCAGCTCTCCAGTCCAAGATTATTGACCTCTTGAACCATTTGAGCAATTCTCTTGAGTCCACTCTTTCGTCCTTTCATATCTCTCCATGCAGCTCCCATACAGAACCGCGTCGATCCGTTCTCCTTCGCTTCTTTGGCGGCATTTATCACATCCTCGACTTTGACCATTTTTTCTGCTTCGACATCAGTGGCATACCGCGTACTCTGAGCACAGTACTTGCAATCCTCGGTACATCCTCCTGACTTGATATTCATCAAGGTACAAAGCTGGACTTCGGCAGGATTGTGGAACTTTCGATGAACTCCAGCAGCGGTATGGATTAGATCCAACAGCGAAGTGTGATAAATATCAGAAATCTCCTTCTTTGTCCAGTCATGCCGTATCCTTGCCTCAGAGGCGTTGAAAAGAGTTCTTACAAACCCTTTAGGAGTGCCAACTCGATTCCCTAACCTCAAAATAGACCTGTTCATAGCTATAGGTGACAACTGTCAAATCAAAAAAAAGTGGTGATTATAGGGGGTCTATATATTCTTCAGCAACGAACCAATCAACTCTTGCTTAATAATTTATAGGCTGCGCGGCAAGGCGACGCATCCATTTTTGTTGAGTCACCCGAGTCACCTCCGTAGTCATTCGAGTCATGCATTTTTCGTCTAATGCTGCCATATCTGAAACAAATTTCGGCTGTGCGGGAAACTCTTCCCAACAACTCCACGTAATGCTTCCAAACACAACTGTCTTGCATGTCAGAGCCCACACCTAAAACAAATGTCGCGAAGGCGAAACGGGCAACCTGGCATTTTAGTTATTTTTTAGGGAAAGTAGAAGTTTAACAATATACGGTATTTAATGCATGTTCTTAATGGCGCCTATAGGAAGAGCAGGTGTAAGTGTGCCTTTAAGCAGCGTCAAAATATCTGATGTATAACTGTCGCAAGCGACGAAACCTCCATCTCTGTCTCTGACTCTCTGATCAGACTGGGGATATGCTCTGTCGTAGTTTGCTTATTCGCGTACAGAGCCTATCTGAAGTTGCTGCATGTACTTCTTTCATTCTGATGTTCTTCTTCTCGCTGAGCGCTTAATAGTTACAGTCCACCGGTACGTCATTGAATTTAATAAATCTAGCAATATCGTTGTACTCTTAGAGCGTACTGCGATACTCAAGATCTTTCGTAACATTGTGGGGTCCGTACATTGCAGATGAGAGTTCCATTCCAGAAGTAATAGCAGCTTCATTAAAACTGCATAAAGATGCCAATAATATGAAGAAGTGTGCTTCGACAGCGATGTTTAAGCAGCATTTCTGTAAAGTCTTATTATTGTTATCTTAACAGGACCAAGTATAATTTTTATATCCATGCTCTATCTTGTCCAGTGCTCGAGGTCATAGCCCCTCCTCCAATAAGTAAGTGACACCAACGAGCAGCCGACACTTCTCTGCACAAATAAGGACTCGAAAGGATCGCCAAATTCCTCAAGGGAGGATGTCGCCCAAAGACACAATTGACCCGCTAGCGAAACATTGCCAATCCCACATTTGAAGGGTGTAAGTTTTTTTAATCTCATCGGTTAACTGTTTCACATACTCTTCCCGGGTACCCAATCCCCACCGCCCAAATCCAGTACAATTGCGGGACCCAATTGATATGAAAGCGAATTTGTTATGGAAGATTATACTGTATATATCTTACGCGATTTCTTCAGCCTTCAGCCTTACAAAGAGGCTCTTGCAATTGATTGTTAAATGAATGAATCCTTGACCATTCTTTCCGTCGCAGCTACTGGTCGTGTGTCTACATCGGTCACTCGCCGAGCCTGTCCACACCGGTCACTCACCGAACCGCTATACCTCGAGAAATTTGCAGGCGGGCGCAGTTGGAGGCTAAATAGATCTAGACGATAGATTCCTATTATGGCTCCTGGGTGTTGGAAGTCAAATATCAATTACAAATTATATCTGACCCTAATTTATATATATACAAAAGTACAAAGTTAGACACGAGTACCGAAAGTGTCTACATTAAAGACGGTAAGGAAAGGAAAAGAGTACAAAGAGGGAATCGTGGCTTCTATTACTTGTACATAGCGATTGACTTCGGGGCGGAGTTAATGCGTTCCGAGGAGATAGCGCATTCCTATAGGTGTTGGGTTTCATATAAGAAAGCATCAGGATGTACCTCGACGCATATCACAACAAATGTGGAGACTTATGCATGGTGTTCCCCAAAAAGGTAGACTCCTTGGAACGTGCTTATTACGTGCTGAAGCCTATCGCGGTATTATAAAAGGCGCAATTCCCGTCTTACTCCTTTCCTTCCTTACCGTCTTTAATGTAGACACTTCAGTGTCTAACCTTGTATTTCGTATAAATTAGAGTCAGATATAATTGATATTTGACATCCAACAATTACAAATTATATCTGACCCTAATTTATATATATACAAAAGTACAAAGTTAGACACTAAAAAGAGTACATAGAGGGAATCGTGGCTTTTATAATAGCGATTGACTTCGGGACGGAGTTAATGCGTTCCGAGGATCTCGAGATAGCGCATTAATCGATCCCTATAGGAGTCTACTTTTCTGACACCCAACAGCTGCCATCCCATGTATATATATATGGCCGGCCCGCCCACGTGGCCGCCGCGCGCGCGATCGATATCCAAAAAAAATTGAAGCCCAACGGGGGGCTCGAACCCCCAACCTTGTGATGACTTTCATCCCCGAAGGGTCTTAAGAGTCACACGCTCTACCGATTGAGCTAGCCGGGCAAATGGGCCGAGCAGGGAATTGAACCCTGGACCACTCGCAAACTTCAGATCGATCAGTAATGACCGTCGCCCAAAGCGAGTATCATACGACTAGACCACACGGCCGTTCAACTTGTTGAATTTGCGAAATTTTTGAAATATAAAAATTGCTTAATAAAATTACGTAATATCATGATTAGTATTATGTAAGCAGAATTATTTGCATGCTTTTATTCGCGAGATTCAGGTATATTTATAGGTTTTACAATCATTGCTGAGCATATATGGGTATTACACTAACTTTCAGGCTACCCAAAGTTATTTAACTCTTGCGACTGTGTCGCCAAGTTTTATTTTTTATATTATCAGAATCTATTATAGTCATTTGTAACAGTTTAGAAGGTCTCTAATAGTAAAGGTCGTTTCCAAAATCCTCTTGACTTGATGTGACTGCTTGAATAACCTATGAGTACTCGTTAGCATCGCAAACCTGTTTTTTTTAAAAAAATTCTCCCACAATTAAATCTCATTTCAGAGTTATTATATGGGAAGCTGTAATGATAGTAACGTATTATTATGAGTACAAGGGATTCTGATAATATAAAAAAAATTGAAGTACTACCGGTAGCATAGATCTATGATATGGTATCTGAACACTTGAATTCCAGAGGGGGGGGGGGGGGGGGGCTCTCCAAATTGAACATATCTAATGCGTCAATCTTTCAACCAAACTTTGCATATGAATCGGTACGAATGAATCGTCTGTATTTCGAGCCCGTTGCGACTGTGTCACCAAGTTAGGCTTATATAGTACATAGTACATAGTACATCAACATATTTGTCCGCTAAGCAGACATTTCAACATA
>NW_027481793.1:0-14475 GCF_965637985.1 Blastobotrys vanleenenianus
TGAAAACGCTTAGAAGAATAGAACGATTCCGGTCCCGAAATTCACCAGCGAGGGACGACCGCACAGACGCACCAACCTTCCGTCCCAATTTGTAAGGAAATTCATGAATCTCATAGGCAAGGAAGGCCGCGATTAGCGGCAATGCAACAAACCAGAAAATAGATCCCGCAGTCGTGATACCAGCTGCCGCTGCAAGGGAGGTGGCAAACGCTGTCACAACGATCTTAATGATCATTTTCTTGGCGATACCTGCCATGAAGTGCTGGAAGGCCACAGTCCCAAAATGCTGCACTAGGACATGAGCTATACTAACGGCTAGGACATGGAGAACTGTAGTGCCGATGACGGCGCTAACTTGATGGCTTGCCGTTGTCGCCACGGTCGACGTAACGTGTGTCACAATTTCCGAGCCGGCGTGAGACGAGATCTGATGTGTGACACTCTCAACAAGGAGATTAGCTGCGTGGTCTGTAAGCGCTTTTGAGAGCGGCGAGGTTGAGCTTCGGAGTGCCCTAATGACTTCTCGTACCAGATCACGTGTTAAAACCTGGTCTTCACGGAGCATGGCTACCATGCCATCGCCAATAATTTCCTGGTGGCTAGTAAAGAAAGTTTGGAAAGTTGATGCTACTTCCGCTGCCACTGGCTCTGAGAGCCAGCAGTCCAATGGATGACCTTTGTACTGAGGGTTGTTAGGAGCGTCGATGAGTTTTACAAAGCGTTTAGTCCAGTCTTTAGGATCATCGAGTGGCGACCATTGCCGCCGCGAGCCATCGTTAAAGACTTCAATAATAGTGACGCAGTGGCGGCGGGATTGTCGCTGAATAAATAAACGGGCGGCATTTTGGGCCTCGTCGAGGCATGCTTCCTTGTCTTGGTCAAGACGGTCGAGGAGGTCGGATAAGGCTTTAGACTTTTCGGACGTCATCGTGAGGTATGTGAATCAAAATAAATTGAGTGATAGATAGCACTTTATAGAGTGTCACTGTTAGTGTATAAAGCGCAAGCAGAACAGTAGAGAGGTAAAATACGCAGTCAATTATCACGAACCTCGAAGTCCAGGTTGAATATAGAGACTAGCAGAGAGTGAAATAACAAATATATTAGACGATTTCTGGTCAAGAGAAAAGCAAAGGAAAGAGAAGCCAGTGGAAGCTGCATTTTATATTCCTGAAATCTTCAGTTGCAAACATCTTTTTAAAGATATCAAAAAAAAAAACTGAGACAAATCGTTAAAAACCCTGTGGGGATGCGAGAACGCACAGCCGCAAGACTTAATGAGGCTGACGGTAAAAGACAACCGCCGTGAAAACTCGACCTGGCTTTTCCCGTAGTAAACAATTACCTAATGTCGATGACTCTTACTTTGATAAAATAGCGTATTATTCTCTCATTCTAGGTCATTGCGAGATGAAAACATGCTGGTATATATGATGTCAGCGGTCGTGTCCCCCCTTGCCCTTGTACAGCTGGTCCAAGAAGAGGAGATATTCGACCGGTTTACTAATCTGGTCTCCTCTCTATTCCAATTATAGTTGTGGACGTGACGCTCTTTGATGGGTACGGGTATTCTTGTATTCACTTCAAATAAATTCTTCGACTTCTAGAGCTCAGCCTCCTGTAATTTAATACATTCTACCGTTTAGAAGAAGCTGATAAATGAATCAGCAATTGCATGCGCCTTTACGATTTGTCTTTACCAGGATTTTCTGTAGGAATTCGCTTGCTCAACTACGGTACTAATATTTACTTCTTCATACTTGCTTCTCCACAAGAGCTTGGGTCACACAGGTGAGCGGTAACAGCGCTTTGTACACGCATTTCCAAAATTCCATAACGCCTACTTAAATACCTACAACGGTCTTGCAATGGGTTGCCTGCTTAAGTTGCTAAGCTTTGGTGTGACGGCAAAGCTTCAAAGTTACAAATAGACTTCACATTTGCATCCCAAAGACTTCATCATTACCATGTCCATTCGCATATATTTCTTGAAGTTGAAGGTTTTTCATTCTTTCAATATGGCTGAGCCATTGCCCTCATTTAGGAATTATTCTGATGAAATGCATAAAGATAGTGAGCGGGTGAAGGGGGGATAGAAGAGTCGCAGACCTCTGCATGTCTATGTATCAGATACATAGAACTGTGTAAGACGTTTTAGTTGAAACAAATTTATGCTTCTCCGTGAATGATATCGATCGCGAAACGCGGCTTATGAGGCCTGTAAGGCTCGGTGTGACTTGTGACGCTTATGCGGAATTTGCAATTGCGTGGCTTTTCGCACTTATCTTATAAACATCCCTTGCGCCGCACGTCCATACACTATGTCTAAAACTTTTCCGTCCCGGAAACTCCCAAACTTAAAAGAGTTGTCACAGCGCGCTCCTGCAAAACATATAGAATGAAACCTCGCGTCTCCGACAAACCCCACGTATTGTTAGGGTCCTTCACGCTCTACGTGTTTCGCTAAGCTGTGGCAGAGTAAGACGAGCGATGATACAAGCTTAGTACTTTCCGCCGATTGCGAATCCCCTCCCCCTCTTTTGATTTATTACCAATAACAATACCGGAAGGCGAGTACACTGCCTGGGGCTCTGTTGCCTGGAAAAAACTAGCACTCTGAACCATTGACTATGACTAGCGGTCATCCTCCATCCTCACTGGTGTGAATAGCTGCTGCGGAATTTTGCCCTGATAAGGAGTTTGACGGTGATCTCCGGTACTCTTCCTCGCACGACAGTAAATTCACACCAGAGAGTTTCGAGTGCTTTTATTTTATATACGCTGGACTCCGTTATAAGGAGTAATTAGGTACTAAATAATGCATTCGCTGTGAGATTAACCCTCTGCACAGCGTCGCTGTCAACCCCTGCATTGTCATAAACATATGTCTGACAGGGGATCGGCATGCTTGCATATTGCGAGCGTTAGGTATTTCACAGTGCCTAAAAATTAACGCACAGCCAAAACCACTTTGGTCAATACCAAATTATACATAAAGACAACCAGATACCGAATGTTCTATTAGTTAATGTGCCCTGGATATCTGATACCTTCATCCTTTTTTTTTTCTGTGCTGAGTTATCGCTACCAAAATAGACAGTGTTTTTTGGGGTGGAGAGCTTCTCTGGGCCTGGACTCACGGGAGCGGGTCTGCGGCGGAGCGGTTCAGCCCCCAATAATTGAGGGGCAGTAAAGTGTCATCGAGCCAGTTCGGAACCGGGGTACTCTGCCATCTTCAGGCTGGTGCAAGATGCTGACGCTTGTAGAGAACCTCCTTCTGGAAGTATCGCTGACACCATCAGCATCGCATGGTATCACACTAGTAATCTTAAAATTGGCCGGTCCTAAATAGCATACAACCATGTTAGCTCTTCATCTGCTTATAGACTTTTCGTTTCAACCCTGTTCACTCGTCTTGACTGCTTGAAAACCTTTGAGTACCCGTTAGCATAGCATTTTTTCATTGAAAATTCTCGCACAAGGTAATCCGTCATTCTATCTTTCACCTGATGTCTACCATCCCTTATTTTTTGGTTTAAAAAACGAATATGAAAAAAAATCACAAAAATTTAGAAATAAATCTTTTCTTCCCCCGTCTCGTCGCAGTCATATACCGTGGTAGTCTCCATATGTTTCTATATTTTCATTCATAGGTTGATAAAATGCCTTAAGCTTTTCGCCATCTTGCTGAGAATGTGAACCCCCCCAGCACACGAGACTGAATAAGTCAATAAACATTGAAGCCGTCATGATGATGTCTTTGATAACCCATGGGTGTTATGCGTCCATCGCGTGCCTTAAGTCCTTTGCTTTCTGACAATCAAATTATAGACGTTGCAGTGTTTTAGGCTCAGCATGGCACCGTACGCAGGTAGTTTGACCAAGAGCCCAACGCCATGGAAGCTATCCTTGCACAACACAATGCGGTATATAGGAATTTTTTTGTGGAATATTGTTAACCGCTTCTACTGGCCGGGGCCGCCGGTTCCGCGTGGCAGGGGCCCAAATCTATTGTGAGTGTGGCCATTTGGAAACACTTCACCACATCCTCGCCCAGTGCCCCCTATATGAGGCACAAAGGCCCCTCCTTCAAGAGGTAAGCGACACATTTGACCTGCCGACACTTCTCGGCACGAAAGAAGGACTCGAAAGACTGACCCAATTTCTCAAAGAGGGTCATCGCCCAAGAGAGGACTAACCCGCTAGTGCACACCGTCAATCCCAGAGTTGAAGGGTGTCCGGTTTCCAGTCTCCTAAGAGAACTGTATCCCGGACCCTCGGGGGGTAAGCAATCCTCACGACGCAAATGCGGTACAGCAAAGGGACCCAATTGACATGGAATGATTTTGCTATACTTTGAAAGATTATATGTATATGTATTCAGTGGTGTTTCTGGCCTAAGGCCTCAACAAGACGCAAATAGATTATTATTATTATTTATTACCTTGGGAACTGCTTACAACGTGGCGGTAAGCTCTCTGTACCAGCTGAATAATTCACTTGATAATCACTGAATCATTTACCGGTACTTTACTTCTCCAAACTAGCACTATAAGGTCATTTGCCCTGGGCTTCCGCTTTTTCGGCGTCGAGTACGAAGATATTACGAATGTCATCTTTGAGCACCTCTTGGTCCACAATAAATACAGCAAAGAAGCTCGCCTTCTCTGTGGTACTATGATTTTCACCTCGTACATGGTGGCATCCAGGAGCTTCGTACCACAAATCACCGGCTTTTGTGATGACGGGCTCATCAGAATTCATTTGATTCAACAAAGTGCCCTGAATAGCCAGAGCAACTACCGTAGCACCACCATGTGTATGAGGAGGCGTGGCAGCATTGGGATCCATATCAACAAAGCCTACGACGAGAGCCTTGCCAGGAATGTTAGGCGGGTGAAAGACTTTCAGAATTCTAAAGTCCTCTCGGGGTCGGCTATACAAATTAGTTCGACCATGGCTCTTACCGGACTACTTACCCTTCGACATGATAGACACCATTTTCTCCCTTGATGATTTTGGTTGAATTGGACATTTTGATTTATCTCTTAGAATAATCTAATCCTAAGAAATAAAGGCTTTTTATATACAAAAATATCCCCCCAACATGAGAGAGAGGGCTGGTTTCATGGGGAGATATTGTTGAGCGGTTGTGTTGTCTGTCTCAGGTACAGTCAAGGCTTGTTGAACTCAATTTTACGGTCGCCACACTGATATCCACAAAGAAAAAAAATAGAGTTATAAAATATGATATTGTATCGCTATTCAAAGGAATTCACTCTATAAGGAAGTTTGCCTGGCGTTACAGTCGTATCTGAATTGATTCCTTAAGGTAGACTGCGTGGGAAAGAGCGAAAATGCCGTAACAACGCCGTGTGAAGACCCGTAGGTACGGGTACCCATCATCTCCTTAATTTCAAATACGAGAAACCTTGGACAAGGCCAGTTTGACATTGGTAGCCTAGAATCGGACCACATTTGAGATTTGTGCCTGTCGATCACCGCCGAGGGTATCCTATGTCTCGCCTACCACTATGCTCGAAAGTTTCACTTTCCGCTCTACAGCGACGGGGTACGACGATAAAGGTGACCGCCAACTACGAGGGTTAATTAGTATAAATTAAGTGCCAATTCACTATATTATCCTACAGACTTTGCAAATCAAACCTTGGATATAAGTATTGGTTACCATGGCTGCCCAAGAGAACATGCGTGTCCTTCTTCAACCGGACACCGACACCACGCGGCTGATCCTGCTCCACTGTGCTGTTCCAGTGGTTGAGCCGGACTCCTCTGACCATTTAATTCGTGTACACTGTGTTGCACCATGTTCGGGAGAGCTTTTGTGGCCCAAGAACCACCCTCCGCCAGGCAGAGAGGGACTGGTGTCAATTCCCTGCTATGATGTTGCTGGAACAGTCGTCAGTGCCCCCAAGGCGTCTCGATTCAAGGTTGGCGATGAAGTCTATGCCCGGACAAACTACTTCCGTGCTACAGGCTGTGCGTGCGATTATATTGCGACTCCAGCGTCCGAATTTGCACGACGACCCAAAAAACTCAGCTGGGTGGAGTCCACCGCCATTCCACTCTCATCTCAGACGGCATGGGAGGCTCTCTTCATTCAGTCTGGGATCGGAGATTTTACTAGTCCGGCATGGAAAGGAAAGCGTGTTTTGGTGACTGCTGTTTCTGGTGGAGTTGGTGCATGGGTAGCACAGTTTGCTTCTCTCGCTGGTGCTGAAGTTATCGGGACTTGTGGGCCCGCAAATGTTGCATATGCCAAATCTATGGGTGCCAAAGAGGTGATTAACTATCGATCGCAGAGCTTGAAAGACTGGGCTGCAGGCGATGATAAGAAGAAGGTTGATTTGGTAATTGATTGTATAGGCCGAAAGTCTCTGGAAGATGCGTGGTGGGTTGTCAGGGACAATGGAATGGTTATCAGCATCTACGAACCACCAGAACAGGCTAGACCTGCAGATTTGGAGTTTAAGAGCTCTATCAAACATCTTTTCTTCATCATGGATCCAAATGGAGAGCAATTGGAGAAGATCACGGAACTAGTTGACCAGGGCAAATGTCGACCAACTGTGGACAGTGTGTGGCCATTGGAGCAATTCGAGCATGCCTTTGAAAGGCTTGACAGCGAACATGCCAGGGGAAAGATTGTGTTTGACATGCTTTTGAACGGAGGAAATACTGGTGCTTAGCGTTTACCTAGGCCTATTAATATCTAATAGTTTGATTAATTTCCACCCTCCATAACACCACTGACAACGACTATCTGCTGTGGCGAAGTTCATATCATGTCATTTAGTTGTAACAACCTACCTCCATAAACAATCCAGAAGATAAAAAGAGATGACTTCCGTCATATTTTCTGAATATATCTTTGAACCCCCGAGGGCCTTAGTCTTTTTCCGATAGTTTCCCCCGACGTCTCGGAAATAGGACCGATAAATGATATTTCTCTGCTATATGGCTAACCTCCAATGGCGCCCATGCAGAATTCAATGGTAGACCCAAAAATATCCTGTTTTGAACCACCTGCGTAATCTCTAAGGAAAACCCCCTTTTAGCTTTATACTCTCTACTGAGCCGTTCTTAGGCATTTTATTTGGACGGTCGCCCTGATTTGAGACTATGTGCCACTTAGCACCTTAATCAGAACTTTGCCAGAAGTAAATGCTCACAATCACGCTACGTGCGAAGTGGGAAAGCAGGGAGGTATACGATGAAATATACCCCAGCGACCGCAATTGCTCGAGCGCCAACGAAAGCGAAAAAATAAGGTACAAACTTTAAAGCTACCTATTCGCGGGACAGGGACCTAATATATATGTGAGCATCACGGTGTGATTTTGCAATCCCGAAACATACGGCATCTCAACAGGCAGTTGAAATTGCGCCTGAAGACCATCACGACCTTGCAGCCTTGCTAAGCAGCATAGAAAACAACCTCTACCTGCGATAAGAACATACAAAAAATATGGAATACCTTAAAGACGCTATTCGACTATTTCGACGAGCTGTAGCTGCCACGCCCGTAGACGATCCCGGTTTCGCAGCCGGACTAGACCACTTAGGAAGTTCTTTCTGCGATATGAATGCACGGGAAATGCTCTTGAAGAAGCTATTCAACTGTCTCACCGAGCAGTCGAGCTCACACCTCCAGACCATGCTGACCTCACACAGCGGCTATGTGACTTCGGAACCATGTTCGGTTGGCGATATTACGGCACGGGAAGGATGAGAGATCTCGAAAACGCACTCCAGGGCATTAGGTTCTTTGTTGATTTGAATGACTTTGAGGCTCTCCTTGACGATCGAATTGACTCCTTTCTGACCGTCACTGGGTCGTCCCAAGATGCGTTTGCAAATTCTGCAGCTTGCTACGTCAGGTGGCATTGGGGCCAAAGAGGCATAGATATCCTCAACTGGTTGCCACAGTTCTTATTGGCCGCTCGAAACTCCAAGCCGAGTAAGTTTTCACCATTGCTGTAAGTGGCGCGGCGTGGATTTTATCTAACAGTAATGATAGCTCATCCATTGCGTGTATACGGGGAAGATGGGGGTACTGAGACAATATGCATCGAACTTCAAGGCAGTCTGGATAACCAATCTAGTATACCTTTGTCCGAACGTGATGTCGTGATTCGAGTTCAGTGGATGGAGGGTAGCATGAGAAATTATTTCATTCAAGTTGCAGCCGTCGTATCGCAACTAGCGTGGATCGTAGCGGCCTTCAAAGAGCCTCCACAAGACGATATGTCATTCTCCAGCCCCAAGATCGAAGGTCCTTTGCCCCACTTTCAGAATGATGAAGACAGTAGTTCGATCTTCCGGATTAAATGCGAGGATGCTCAAGACGTGGGTCCGAAAAAGAAATATGGCAGCGTATGTTGGCATAAACTTTTCACCGCGTTAAATGTTGCCGTTGGCTTCCGTATTCCTGAGCGTCCGCGCGGAATGCGCGGCGTGGAACTGCCATTCTCCGTCATGGTTATTTTTGCCCACTGCAGTTACTTCGTCGAATACAAAGGTGGGTATGTCCTCAAAGGGTGGTATAACGCACTGTTTCCAGTCCGCATCAATTGGGGTAAGCGAGCCTCTATACCGCCTACCGCTGTGCAATGGCACCTCTTTAGTAGTGAAAGACATCGGCTCTATATGGAAGAAGCTAAAATGATGGCACCAAGGCTTCGTCCCGTTAGAACCAAGCTGTCTGAGGATGACTTTTGCAGTGCAATTGAGCAGAGCGAACGACACTTCTTGGGTTTTCATGAGTACTCCAAATTTAGCGTCGGCGCCAACAGTTCTAAAGCAGGCAAGATCGCACATATCCATCCCAATGAGCGCTTGCTTAACTGACACACCTGAGTTGATGTTTAGAATGGACTAGAGATAACGATTTTTCCGCAGGTGGGGTGCCATTTGGTGTATCAACAAGTGGCCGATTTCGAACACCACAAGAGCGACAACTGAGGTTGAATCTGAAACGTACCCAGCGTAATGTTATCGACGCGACAAGGCCAATTCCATGATACAGTCAACTTCCAAACGAGGATCGCGCGGATGTTAAGTCAGATATGCGTTGTGATGCATCTGATGCAAGCGTGGATGAAAAAAAAAAAATATACCGTAATACCCAAGTCGAGTATCCCGATTTTAGGAGACAAGCTATATGATAACACCAAAACTGGGATACTGTTTGTCTAGTCTATTCCAAGCTTCCAAGGACGTACTGAGTGAACTAAAGAGAAAACGCTTCACGCGGATATTCGGCTATTTTACGGTAGAAGCTCCCATTGTACCCATAGTAGAGGAGACGAAGGTCTAGGGTCCAATCCATTGTTTCTCCATAGCTGGTGAATGGTTTTCAACTTCCATCGCTGATGATCCTCGCGGAGGGAGATAGGTCACTTTGACTGCAAGCCGTGACGATCTTTTGCTGGAGGTCAGGGAGAAGGCGGGGGCATCTCGGAGCCGATCCATCTGACGCGTGTTGAAGTGAGACAAGCGCTGCGTTACGGACGCGGAAGATGTACGGCTGAAGAGAAACTCTAAGTGGACGGGAAGTTGCATGAATTGAAATTAAAACGTCCTGAACACTGATCTATAGTTCACTTGCTGATAAAACGATAAAATGATAAAGATAAAGTCAAGACAGCTGATTCGCGATATTGAAGAAAAAGAATTGTTGTCCGTTCCACAGACCGGGTCCTACCTCCGCCACTAGCATTTTTTGAAAGAATAGAGTAATGACACAAGAACTTCTTTTCAAAGATACACTAGAGATCAATGATAGAACTATTGTGGCCGAATTGATGGGAGGTTCATTTTGATTGAGCATGTCTACAGAAGTGGAATTTCTTTGCATAAGATCGATGGATTTGTGTATCCCGTGGCAGATCATGAGGGCCTGGTCCTTGTCTAACCTGCGAACGACACTCTCCCCTTCCCCCCCCTCTTTTTTAAAAAGTGTGTATTTTGATAGTTTTTGACGATGTTGCAATGTATATGAACTATGATAGTTCAGCGAAAATGCAGCGGCTTAATCGCAAAGCGGAATTCACGATAGCCGAGCTTAAGAAATGGTATTACTTGACATCTGCTCGGGCACTTACCGTAGTGAAATTCACGATATTTGAGCTTAAGAGATTGTATTATTTGACATATACCCAGGCGTTTATCGCAGGGCTCGTCAACTTCTTGTCAATAGGAATGTATAATGTGCTTACTTCGCTTGGCGGAGCAGGCCAACTTGATCCCAAGGTGGCAAGCATATCGAACACAATTCTCTATTCTTTATTTGCAGCGACAAGTCTTTGCTCAGGTCCTGTTGTCAATCATTTTGGACCTCGATGGAGTCTTTTTGTGGGGGCCCTTGGGTTCGTTCTCTATGGCGGGTCATTCTGGTCTTATAATCACAATGGAAACCGCGGCTTTGTATATTTCGCGGGCGCTGTAAGCGGTGTTGGCGCTGGTCTTCTCTGGACTGCCTGTGGTACGGTCATGATGTCATACCCTACCGAACCTCAAAAAGGTCGATTCGTTTCAATGTTCTTTTTCTTATCGTTCCTTGGTGCGGTCATTGGTGGTATAATACCAGTTGCAGAAAATTACAACAACGTGAATGCTGGACATGTCAACGACGGCACTTATGCTGGCATTACTGTAGTCATGATTGTATCTTGTGGCGTCGCACTTTTATTGGCTTCTCCAGAGAATGTAACCCGATCTGACGGTACTTTAGTGGTATCTCCCGACGACAAACACGAGAGGCTATCGCTCATTGACGAATTCAAAGGTCTTTACTGGGCAATCAAGAAAGAGCCGTGGATTCTTCTATTCCTTCCCTTTTCATTTTCCTCTCTCTTCTACGCTGCCTACCAGACAAATGACTACAATGCTTACTTCTTTGACGTACGGACCCGATCAATCAATGCCCTATTGTATGGTATTTCCCAGTTGATTGGCTCTGTCCTCATTGGCATTTTAATGGATCTGTCATTCATGAAGAGACACATACGGGCTCGATTCGGTTGGGTAGTCCTTTTCACAACGATTTTTACAGTATCTCTTCTAGGATTCTTCGCCTTGAAGAAATCGAAACGAGGGGTACCATTTCGGCCACCGATGGATATAAACGATCCCAATGTCGGCAAATACGTTGCACTCTACTTCTTCTATGGTTTCCAGGATGGCATGTCTCAGGGCTATTCGTTCTGGATCATGGGTACTCTGTCCAATGACCCACGAGTTCTATCCATGTATTCCGGTCTTTTCAAGGTATTTGGCGCAATGGCGGCAGCCATCGGGTTTGGCGTAGACTTCAGGGAAGTACCATACATTAATATGTATGCGTCGTATTGGAGTGTCAGTCTTTTTGGGTGTCTCTGTCTTGTTCCGTTGGTCTTTATAAGAGTCAACGATGGCAATATCAAAACTACAAGTTCACGAGATATATTTCATCGGATGTGTGGCTTTTCGAGGAAAAAATGGTGATGAAGTTTTACAGAAAATAACATTTGCGTTTCATTTTGTTAGAAAGGCACTTTGCTGTAGTCAATGATCTATAAGTTGAATCAGGAGCCTCATGAATCATATAGAAGTGATAATAGGAAACCTGAACTCTTTATAAAGTATTTGTTTCGTCTTTTCAACAAGAACACCTTTTGCACGAACAGGAGCTACATATGCGGGAAATGCAGGAACCAATCAGCAATATATAGATCTGCTTATGTGCAAAGCAACAGAGACAAATACCGTTGTCCGGCGTAACCCCAATGATTGAATCCACAACCATAACAGAATACAAGACGAGGGTCGTTATTATCAAGAATAAATGAATGAATGTATCGAAGTCTATTGGAGGCCAGAGCCAGTAGACTCCATTTGAATACATATAACCTACTTAATATTATAATTAACAAAGATCGTGGTAATACCGGTACCCTATCTGGGTCCCAGTGGTAGTTTAGTCCGTTAAGCAAATGCCATCGGACCTTAGAGTCCTCATCGCTGAGGGTAGAAAAATATAAACAAGCAACCGAGACAAGGTCGACCTCATTCTTACAACCTTCTCGTTGATGCAGCATTGCTACGTAAATACATTCACAAGGGCTCGATTAAAAATAAGTTGAAATCTTACCGAGAGTCCATTTGGTACTTCATTCCAGTCAAAGCTAGATAGAGATGGCCAATGTGGCCGCTATGCTCTAAAATCAAACTGGAGAATGTGCTAACAAAGTGCATCGGAGCTTCAATAACACTTTTACAGGATATGGCCTGCCCGTGAATAAGTAAGTGATCTAAAGTGCGGTAATGTTACCGGTAAAACAATTTTTTTGCAATTCCGCGTGCGGGGATTGCGACCCACCTTCGTTTGTAATAGTAGTGGCTCGCGCAGCGAACCACCGAACCACCTAAGTTCAGCCGTACATTCAGGGGACATCAATGGTGCCGTGGAGCCACCCGCCGCACTAGATGCATGGAGTGACGCAAGGGTTGCGCCTTGGACGTGGTATAGGGGAGAGAGCTACTAGTAAAAAAAATCCACAGTGGTTGTGCGCTAGCAATTACTGAATGCAATATTGAGGGTTGGAGTTCCACTTCATCCCGTCGCGATGAAGGATCTCCGGCCAAGTGAGAACTCTATTCTACGACAGATTCATGAAGCGACCTGTAGTTGGCCGCACGTCTTCTCTGTCCAGACAGCGTCCGCAGGGTCCCACTAGAGTCGCGGTCCGAATGCCGAATCTCTGCTTATTAAGCAGAGCTTCGGAGTAGAGAAATGAGGCACGCGACAGTGGGCGGATACTTCTTTGAAGACGACCTCAAGAGATACCATTTCAATTCTATATGCAGCGATTGGCTGTGATTACGCTTCGACAACGGCGGGCCTGCAATTACTTGAGAAGTGGGAAATGATCCCACTAGAATTGCTGGGTTAAATACACAGATGCCCTTTTAGACTCACTCTTCAAAAATAAAGTGGAGACTGATATAGCCATGATAAAACCTTTATACGATAACAATAAGTATTACCCGGTATTGTATCGTATTAAATAGTTTTGAAACTACATGTACCAGGTACTAACTTGCTTGGAGTTTAATTTCAGCACTTGGCGCCGTGGAATGGACTAGCCCCACACAGGAACGCCGCAGTACCGTATTTTGAATGAGACATGCATATCGAGTACGTATATCGTAATAAACAGAAATTAAGTAAGGGTAAATAGGATGGCACTTCTTTCCCTATTGGCCACTAGTTAATTAATTTATCCGGTAATAGCATTGTCAGCTCTGTAAGCGAATTGGAGCAAAAAAATAGGCGACGTAGTGTGATTGTTTTGATAGCTCCCATATACTGGCTATGTCCAAAGTACAGATTATCCTCAAGATGAAAATCGGTGTTTCTCAGCTTTGTTCATAATCTACTCCTGAACGATTTGTTTTAACCTTTCCATGGCCAGTCAAACATGGAACATTAATGGGACCCCCACGACAACAGTAACGCGGGGTCGACTTGCATAACATGTACAGTACTCCTACATGTATCCATGACTCCCCCTTCTCCGCATGTCTTCATACATATGTTTGTTAGTTTTAAAGTCTGCTCGTAATAGCATTTCATTAGCGGGTTTGGAGAAGGGGAATAAACCAGTATGCATTTTCGAATTTTGCCTGAAATCGAAAAGCCGATTTCAAGAATTGGCTTTCCCTCGAGGACGTCCAAATTAACCGGACTTGCTTAAAAAGAGTTGATATGGACATGCTGCTTCATCGCTACAATTAGCTTCAATTTCAATGATTTCTCAGCTTGTCGCAGCGGCCGTAGCATTCTCGGCCGTTTCTCTTGCGGCTCAGTCGGGGGCCCAGGTCAATGTTGATCTAAAGACGCAGTATCAGTCAGTTGACGGGTTTGGTTGCTCTCAAGCATTCCAGCGAGCAGAAGACATTTTTGGCAAATATGGACTGTCGCCAAAGAACCAGAGCTACGTGCTTGACCTCCTGTTCAGCCAAGAACGAGGCGCTGGTTTCACAATTCTGCGAAACGGAATTGGTTCCAGTAACTCGTCCACAAGCAACTTGATGAACTCAATTGAACCATTCAGTCCTGGTTCTCCTAACGATCCGCCACATTACACCTGGGATCACTACAATAGTGCTCAATTTCCACTTGCAGTTGAGGCCAAGAAACGAGGTTTGCCAGACGTTTATGTCGATGCCTGGTCAGCACCTGGCTATATGAAAACCAATGATGATGAGAATTGGGGTGGCTATATTTGTGGCGTTCTAGGCGAGGAATGTGAGAGCGGAGACTGGAAGCAGGCTTATGCGAACTATCTCGTGCAGTTCTGGAAGTTCTATCACGAGAGTGGTGTGACCCCGACCCATCTTGGGTTCATAAATGAACCTCAAGAAATTGTGTCTTACGCCAGCATGGCGTCCAATGGTACTCAAGCGGCC
>NW_027481792.1:0-14191 GCF_965637985.1 Blastobotrys vanleenenianus
CAATCCTGACCGCAACTCCTACTTCAACTCCTACTTCAACTCCTACTTCAACTCCTACTTCAACTCCTACTTCAACTCCTACTTCAACTCCTACTTCAACTCCTACTTCAACTCCTACTTCAAACTCGACTTCAGACCCGACAAAGCCGACTTCAAATCCGACTTGCACCAAACCGCACCCCACACCGCACCCCAAACCCCAGCCTGAGCCCGAGCCGCAGCCGCAGCCCAACCCCAAACCGCAGCCGCAGCCCGAGCCGCAGCCACAGCCAAAGCCCGAGCCGCAGCCGCAGCCACAACCGCAGCCACAACCACAACCACAACCACAACCTCAGCCACAACCGCAGCCGCAGCCACAGCCCAAGCCCGTGCCCGTGCCCGTGCCCGTGCCCCAGCCCCAGCCCCAGCCCAAGCCCGAGCCACAGCCGCAGCCACAGCCCAAGCCCCAGCCCGGCTTCAAACCCTAATTTCAACTCCTACTCAACTCCAACTTCTCCACCGTCCGTCTGCCACAAAGAAGAAGGTGGGGAAGAGAGCTAATTAACTTATTTAATGCTTTTAATTTATGTTGTATTTGTAATCTTGGTTGTTCGGTGCAATCGAATGTAATTACTTGCAGCGTAGGCAAGGCCTAAGTGGCTATCTCGAACATAGTCCCACCCATACGATACCCTTCGATGCCCATTAATAGAAACGTAAATTGTTGTAGAGTTGGATACTACCAACGGTAACTAACGGTAATAAGTATTTATTATAAGTTGAACCTATTACGGTCGTATTAATATAACAATAATCTATTTGCGTCATGCTGAGGCCGAGGCCAGAGAACGGTAGCAAATCGAATATATTTTGCTCTTTTCCCCAGAATTGCCATTGACATTCTCATGTAGCGCTTTGGTCTAGGAAATGGGGGAATGGGGGGGGGGGGGGGGGGTTCAGAACTTAAGCATCTAGCCTTCTCTGAGTCTGCTGCTATCCCGTTGACATGTACTTACAGAAGGATGACTAGCCTGGGAGGGGCCTGGCTTAACCAATCTAGCCCGGCCCTCCTGCCTTACCAGTTCGCCACCATCCACCCCGACTCCACGACCAGCAGTCTACTACTTTGTCGTGTAGTTCGGCACCCTGTTGATCCATCGCGAGATTCACGACGACGCGAAGTGCGCCAAAGAAGTACAAGGAGACGTGGTTTTGGGCGACTGGTCCCCCATATACATGGTCGCTTCACTTGGGGACCAGCCCCCAACCCCCCGTGGCTCCGCTTCGCGGAGGATCTATTGGCTACAATATCCGTGAAGCGTACCATATGAACACATGATTCCTTCCAACTCATCTTCTTTGGAAGTATATGGCCATCTTCTGAAATCACTGTAGATTGTACATCACAGTGGATTGTGAAATTCTACGTACTTCGATAAACGGAATCAAAAAGGGTCAAGGCAAAACGTTCCTGTATCATAAAGCACTACTGCAAGATGGGGATAAGCATTGTTAAAAGGTGTAGGCCTTGTTGCAAGCGAACGAAATAATTTGTTGATAGACAATGGCAAAAGGCTCTTCTATCATGCCTGTTAAGTGTGTAATATACCACTTCCGTTCACTTTTTTGTTAATTAATCATATGTATGTTATGTGTAACTGCGAGAGAATCTACACAGATGAATCCTCCAGGAATATTGAAGCCCCGAGTAAAGTACGTACACACGTTGGTGACAGGTAAGTGCACATGGTATTGCGCAATAACAGGAGAATTTGACATTAGTCCGAACTGTCCGAATAAAGCCTCCTCGTCCGCTATACCCGTGTAATTGACCAGACATGCCGACGACGCGGTTATTGATGGCATCTTCGGTTATCGACCGATGAGTTCGGGGAACGCTCGGTAAAGGTCGGCAATGCTCGGCCCATTAACCACCTCCGAGAGAATATAAAACGACATAGATTCCACTTGGTTTTCAATTCAAAATCATTGCCCAAGGGTCCTTTTTTTCAATTTGACTTGGAAGGTGCGTCGAAAGCAATACACTATACCTTCTAGCTTATCAATACCAGCATTATACCAAGTACCCTCAGTATGCCGCGGAATGGAATGTCCAAAGCCGAATTCTCTTTAGAGCGATTCCGATGACTCACAGAACGCTTTGATTGGCTGTAGATATTGTCACATTTTTTCGTTATATTGCATCGCTTGCTTTTGTGCGTTTGAAACGGTGATTGGACGGATCTTCGATGAGATGAGATGGGATGAGATGGGATGTCTCATTGCTCCGATATCGGCGATGATCGCGGATGAGTCGACAGATACCGGTCTCGGCCTCTTCGTACTCAGCCAGCATCGACTCGCTTGGATAAAGCATCTGTTAGATTATGAATATGTTTGACCACGGACTTAAGACTTAAATCGTGACTGCTTAAAGCATGTATACCGAACTCCTGATGGAGTGGATACCGCATATCGCGAATGAATATACCAATACTGTAGTAGTTCTACAACTACAGCCTTAATTGGCGAGGTTCATTCATAAGAGTCTCATTAGTATGTATAGAATACACAGTAACAAATAAATATCATAAAGGTCATAATCAAACAATCAGAAGAGCCTAGCAGAAGGTCTTGTACGCTCTATAGTACCACGGCTTCTGTCGGAGCCACTCCCGTTCTTCATCTAGCTCCTCAATGAGAAGATCAATGTCGACCTCTCGTCGACCAGTGTTAAGATCAATGTCCTTGGACCGCACGAGGCCTGGTCGTTTCCAAATCTGATAGCCAATGGCGAAGGCAATGACGACTGGAGCGGCGAGATAGCTCTGGAAAAAGTCAGTCGCGTTCGGCTCACCTCCAATGGGGAACAGCGCCGTGTAGAACTGGGCCACAAGCACCAAAGCGTTGATAAGCAAGCCCAACCACGAGCCATAGACACCGACCTGACTCTTGAACGCAATGTCCCGAGTATCACGGTTCTGTACCTTATAAGCCCTTCGGAATCGAATGTGACAGAGGTTGATAGAGCCCCAGGTAAAGATGAGCGAGAGACCGGTAAGGGCCATGAGCCAATCAAACACAATCTGCTGCTTGTCGGAAGCAGAAATGAAGCACAGAAGACCGACAAAGAGCGTAATGCCAATACCAACCAAAGGTCGACCACTTCGGTCTACATATGCCACAATCTTTGGGGCGTAACCCTGGGATGCAAGGGCCGCAAGGGTTCGAGAGCAGCCAAACACAGCAGAGTTGCCGACACTAAGCACGGCAATCATAATGACCACATTCATAATGGACGGAAGGACCTTGACGCCGGCATTGACAATAGCAATGACAAATGGAGAGGCAGCAGCGTCAGCAGACGAAGTCGCGCCCATGAGACGAGAGTCGTTCCATGGAACAAGGACGCCAATAATGGTCAGAGAGACAATGTAGAAGATGAGCAGTCGCCAGAACACCGACTTAATGGCAGACGGAAGCGTCTTTCGTGGGTTGTCGGTCTCAGCAGCAGCCAAACCAGCCAACTCTGTACCGGTGAAGGAGAATGCAGCAGTCACAAAGACGGCAGCTACACCGTGGAAACCGTGTGAAAAGGCGCCCGGGTCATGCCAGTACTTTCCCCCAATGTAACCGCCCTCTGGACCACCACCACAGTTGAGAATAATGCCGAGAATAATGAAACCAATAACAGCCAGTACCTTGATAGTCGAGAAAACGAACTCGGCCTCACCGTAGCCCTTGACACCAAACAGGTTAATGGCAGCCACGATAACGTAGAAAATGCAGACCCAAGCAGCAGGGTTAATGTTGGAACCCCAGTATTGAATGGTGATAGATGCAGCAACAAGTTCGAGTGGAAGAACAACAAGCCATTGAATGGCATAGTTCCAACCCACCGC
Source organism: Blastobotrys vanleenenianus (assembly GCF_965637985.1). Classification (NCBI taxonomy): domain Eukaryota; kingdom Fungi; phylum Ascomycota; class Dipodascomycetes; order Dipodascales; family Trichomonascaceae; genus Blastobotrys; species Blastobotrys vanleenenianus. The sequence goes on from NW_027481792.1 coordinate 3,882, forward strand.
GAATCCCCATGAGGGGTGGATGAATCGAGTAGCATAGGTAGTGAAGGCACCAGAGACGGGGAAGGTAACACAGAGTTCACCCAGAGCCTGTACGGTGCAGTAGAGCATGAGACCGACAATGCCAAAACCAATGAGTAGGGCAGCAGGGCCGCCAGTGTGGAGAGCCTTGCCCGAGCCGACAAAGAGGCCAGTACCAATGGAGCCACCAATGGCAATCATCTGAAGGTGACGCGACTTGAGGCTTCGCGACAGAGGCGAGGCCGAAGTGGCCAGAGCAGCCTTCTCAAGGTCAGTCATATTCGTCGTGTCGTAGTTCGACAAGTCAGCCGGCTTGAACGAGTCTTTGAATCGCTGCCATTTCGTCGACTCTACCTCTTCAACGAAGCCGGCTTTCGAGTCCTGGTTGAAGGTAGAGACCATAATCTCTCCTTTCTCCAAATCAGACATGGTTATTTTATCCGTTAATTATGTAGGGGTAGCAGATAGTAAGAAAAGGATAAAGGATGCAAGGGTATATTTAAATCTGAATGGAATATTCTATTTCGAAGCAATGTCACAAAAAAATAGATTAGAATAGGAAAAGGCTAACCTACTTATAGCTTATGACCCCCCCCCCCCGCGGGAATGGGTTTCTTTTTTTTCCAACCTACTGCCTATGAATTGTCGCGCAAATTCCATTAGATACAACTATAGTGGGGTATACGTACAGCATCTGGCGAATGAGAGAGCCTGTAGGGTGTAAAACAGTCTTATTCGATATGCGAAGTTCCCAGAAGAAACGGGATGACTTAGATTATGCGACATTATTCACACTTTTCATGTCTCTAACCATGAACTGCTATAGACGTGGCCTTGCAAATGACGGCAGAACGGATATCAGTGACACTTTGCAGGTAAGTAGAATACATTCGCCCTGTTTCCTATCTCGGAGAAATATCAGCCACATCCTATCGGGTCATGAGCAAAATAACGTAAAAGCTTCAGATTAGGTTCTTGCTAATTTCAACTCTATCAAAAGGTGGCCCTCGGAACGCATATCCGGACCAATCTCATCGCTGCTCTTCTCTTCGGCCCAAGCCCTGCGCCGACTCACATAAAACGCAATAGAACGCTGATCACAGCGGCTAGAGCTCTTCTCCTCTCGGTGTTTGAGCACTCTGCGACGCCTAGCCAAGCCTGCAGGCTGGTCTAACTATGCCGGGTGCTCCGACTTCGCCAAGACACCCACCGGCATCGCATCGGAACATTATCTTAGACACTCTCTCCCCGCTATACGCCGCTGGGGATAGCCATTTGAAGAAGAAAGTGTCAGACAGGAGATCGCGTTTTCCGGCCGGTAACGGTGGGTGAAATTTTCAAATAGAGATCTGCGGTACTAAAGGGGTTGCTCTTGGACTTGTTTTGGATGAGCTGAGATGGCTTTACTGCAATGCAGAGATCGCTGGCGATGACGATGAGGCCCCTCTCACATGTCTCGCACGTTATAAGTCTGCGTAGCGCAAAAAATGGTATAATGCTATAGTGGCATGTAAATCCGCACCACCATTCAACCGGTAGAAGGTATCTGTAGGCTTTATTCATTGCAACTCCTTTCAAACGATCCAACTGCTTTTTGATTTTATATTTGGTGAGTGAATAGCGAGTCAAGGGCTTGGTGGTGCATATCTTTGCGGGGACCAGGGCTTCACCGAGTAACTTCCTGCGTTCCCCTCATGGTACAACGGTTGAAGATGTATACTCCTCATTTGAGAGCCATCTCTCCACCTTCCTCTTGCGATTAACCCTCATCGGGTATGCCTGGTCCCTGAAGCACTGCCCTGAACACAGTAGTCGATCATAATTACCTACGTAGGTAATACACTTTACACTATGGTACATTTGACGGATTGAACATATGTAATCAACATATAGTTATTAACTGGTGTATAATAGAAACGATTGAATTGCTAAAGACCGGCCCAATTACCTCGCCTGTGCGGAGATACGATGCATCATCAAGATGCAACTCTTTTTGTAGTACTAGTAACACCTATATACCTAGCTAATACCGTAGTAATATGTATAAGTAAATAATAAATCTATTGTCCTTTTTCTTTTTTTTCTCAATACATTACAATAGCCCCCGCCTCTTCGGCTAATCCTCCTCTTCAACAAATCCTCCCTGCTTCGCAAGCGCATAGAACAGCGAATTCTTGTCCTTTAACAGCTCCTGGGGTGACGCAAACTCGCTAACCTTGCCTTGGGAAAGCACGCACACCCTGTCGGAGTCCAGAATGGTATTAATTCGATGGGCAATCGTCACCAGCGTTCGCTCGGCAAACTCGGTTCGAATGGTCTGCTGAATAATATGATCGGTCTCAACGTCAACGGCTGCAGTAGCCTCATCCAGGACTAAAATCTTGGACGGCGTCAGCAAAGCACGCGCTAAGCTCATGAGCTGCCGCTGGCCAACCGACAGGTTGGCGCCGCCTTCACTCACCCTACCGTCAAGACCCTTGTCCATGGTGGCCACATGGTCCTTGAGATGCGACAGTTCAAGCGCTCGCCACAGTTCAGTATCGTCGTGAACGTTCTCAGGGTCAAGGTTCTCTCGAATAGTACCCTCAAACGCCTGCGAGTCCTGTGGAATGATGGAAAGCCGCTGTCGCAGATCATGGAGACCAATGGTGCTCACGTCAACGCCGTCAATGATGATAGAACCACCAGCCGCCTCAATAATTCTAAACAGCGCCAGAGTAAGAGAGGACTTGCCGGCACCCGTTCGGCCAACAATGCCAATCTTCTCTCCCGGCTCAATCTTGAGGTTGATGCCCTTAAGCACCAGGTCAAGCTCCGGTCGGTATCGAGTTGAGTAGTCCTTGAACTCGATAGCTCCGGCAGTCGGCCAGGCCGCTGGTGGTCGAGAGTTTTCGATAATCTCAGGCGCCTCACTTGGCAGCTGCGAGTACTCCAAGATCCGCTCTACAGAGACAATGTTGTTCTCAACCTCGACGGTCATTCGCACAATCCAGTTGAGCGACTGGGTGATCTGCAGAGCGTAGGAAAGCGCCAGACCAGCAACACCCGCAGTGAGTTTACCGCTTGGCAGGGTCAAAATGGCCAACCCCGCAGCGCACAGAATAATGACCGAACCGATGAACTCGAGTCGAACAGCCAACCATCGGTTAGCAGACACGGTAGGGAAGTACGCCTTAAGGTTCAAATCCACCCGTGACTCATTAATGAAGACAAACCGCTTCTCGTGGTTGAATGCTCGAACCGTACTCAGGCCGCCCAGAGTCTCCTGGAAGTGAGCATAAATCGGGGATCGCGTCACGCTGTCCAGTCGCTTAAGCTCTCGAGAGGTCCTCAGGTAGTACTTCTGATAGTAAAGGTACAAGAAAGTCAGCGGCAAGATAAACAGCAGGAACACTGGTGTCGAGAAACAAATAACAATCATGGTAAACGACACCTTGACAGTGTTCTGGAAGAACTGGGAGAAGGTTCGCGCCAGGATCTGGTCGACTCGATACATATCGTTGGAGAACCGGTTGATGACTCGGCCAACTGGAGTCGTCTCAAAGAAGGACATCGGAGCTCGCATGACACTGACCAGCATACGGTTGTGGAGAAGTCGGGCCGCCTGAATAGAGCAATAAATCATCAGAATGATGGCCTGGACGGCGCTCAGGGCAGACGCCACGACACCAAACGCAGCGTAGATACCCAGATACTTGCCGACACTTGGGTTGTATCCGAGTTTGGTGTTCACTTCGGACCAGTGCTTCAACCAGACACTTCCACCAACAGACAATGCCATAGCGACAATCATCATACACAAGTACACGGCGACGCCCTTGAGATTGCACGCTTTGGCATAGGCCTTGTAGACGTCCCACTTGACTTTTCCTTGCTCCGAGCGCTCCTTGAGCTTGTCGGCCTTGGTCTGAGCTTCTTCGTCCAAAAAGTTCACGGCTCCGTAAGACGCAGTGCTAGCACGTCGAAGAGTGTTCGTACTCGATCGTCGGCTGACTCGCTTGCCACACCCATCCTCATCTACGTAAGCCTCGATAGCCTCAGTCTCGGTATCGGAAACCGCCGACTCCTCTTCTTTAGTCTCTTCGTCGGCAGAACTGGCGTTATCCAACGCAGTCGCAGAACTCGTATCAGACTCGGTGGCTCGCGTCTTCTTGCCAAACTCCTTGAGAAGCGAGTAGATCTGACCCTGAGACTCCATAACCTCGTTGTAGGTGCCTGTTTCGACAATCTTACCAGCAGAAAGCATGGTGATGGTGTCAGCGCTAGACAGAACAGTGATAGAGTTTGTAGCGAGAATAATCGTCTTGGTGCCCAAGAGCCCCTGGCCACACAGCACGTTGTCAATAATGTGTCTCCCCACATGTTCGTCGACAGCAGACAGCGGATCATCGAGAAGATACACATCGGCACGCGCATAGACAGCTCGCGCCAAGCTCAATCGCGCCTTCTGGCCACCAGAGAGAGAGATGCCCTTCTCGCCAACCATGGTCTGGTCACCGTCTGGCAAAATGCTGAGATCGTCTTCCAAAGCGCAGGCCCGGATGGTCTTTTGGTAGAATTCCGGGTCGTACTTGCAGCCAAAGAGAATATTGTCCTTTACAGAGGCGTTCATGATCCACGCTACCTGGGAAGAATACGCCACTTTACCCTTGACAGAAACGTTACCGTCTGCTTTGTAAAGGTCACCTAGGATGCACTGGAGCATGGAGGACTTGCCAGAACCGACACGGCCGACAATACAAGAGAGCTGACCCTTCTTTGCAGTAAAATTGATGTTGCTGAGGGCAACCTTGTACTCGGGCTTTCGCTCCCACACAAAGGTACCGTTGGTGACGGTTACGCTCTCCTCGCCAAGGCGAGTGGCCCTTGGCAGTCGCTCAACAGCGTCTGGCTGGAGCTCCTCAGAGAGAAGGAAGTTTCGCAGTCGCGTAACGGCGACTCCGGCCTCAATCAGAGCACTGACTACCATTGGAACAACCGCCAGAGGGAACGAGAGCAGGTTGAACAGCGTCAGAGCAGGGAAGACGATATCAGTAGTCAGGGGACGGTCCTGGGTGTACACAAAGACAGCGAAAGTCGAGCATGACACGAGGAACGGAGCGCACGACCACAAAAAGGTGGTGATGGCCGAGTTGAGGCCAATTTCCTTAAGAGTCTCCAACTCGAGGTTGTTTCGCACCTCGTTGAGCCGCTCCATGAACGGAATCTCCCACCCGTACAGCTTGAGCGACTTCACGTTGGTGAGGATTTCCGACGTCATTCGCGTTCGCTTGTCCTTGTTCTCCATCTGGCGCTTTTGCAGACGCTTCTGAATCTTGGCCAGGAAAGTGTTGATGGGGATCATGATAATCATGACGGCGACACCGGCCCACATGGAGTGGCCAAGCAGGTTGTACAGCGAGGCTAGACACAGAATGATCTGAAACGGGCCAGACCACAAGATCTGGCCATACTGGGTCAAATCCTGGAGCCGCTGGGTATCAACAGACATAAGGTTGACTATATCACCAGTCGACTTGCCGGCCCGCTCCTCGTTGGACAAACTCAGAGACTTGCGGAACACAGCAGCAACTAGGGCCGCCTTGATTCGCATACCCGTCTCAAACGCCCGCTGGAAGTACTGGTGCAGAGCGGCCGTCTGGATAATGGAAATGACAAACATACCACCGGCAATGGCCAGGCCCTTGGTGAGCTTATCGTACTCACCATCGTTATAGTCCTCTACGAATCGAATCAGGAACCGAAGCAGCTGGGGTTGGACGAAAGCGAGCATGTCCTGGATTGCCTTAAACAGAGCAGACATAACGAATGGTCCGCCAAACGACTTCATAAGCGCAATTGACAGCGAAGGAGACTTCTTCCTGTCGATCTGCTTCTTCCAGTTGACCTCAAACTTCTCGGCTACCTTCTCGGTGCAGTCTTCGCTCGGGAGCTCAGGGAGATCCTCCTCGGTGAGGAAGGTTTCGTAGCCCCGCTTCATAAGACCGCTCATCCAGTTGAAGGTGAGCCGCGAGAAGATGTTGGCCGTCTCAATGGGGTTCCGCTCGCGCTGCTCCATAAGCATCTCGTACTGCGACTTGGTCTTGGGCAAGATGCTCTCCATAAGCAGCACGAACAACGCATTCACCATGGAGAGCACGTAGAGCGTAGTATACGCGAGGTACTCCGAGGTGAACATGTCCATTTCGTGCAAGTGGATCACTTTTACGACCAGCGCCATCAGCGCGAAAAGCCAATAGAAGAGCAAAACGCCATTGGCAATGAGACACCGCGAATTCTCGAGGTAGTGCACCCCTAGGCCTACGAGGAGAGCCACAGCGTTCGCCGCTGGGCTCCAGAAGCTGATGTCTTTTACGTAATTTGGATACAGGGAAGTGGAGGCAAACACGAGCCCCACGCTGAAGGCAATTTGCAAAGCCACTAATGCCTAAAAAAAATGTTAGCTTTTTATAAATTCCACAGATTGACAGATCATAGTCCAATTCTCAATACACCGGACAGATCAACCGATCATAGCCCAGTTCAATACGGACAGATCAACCAAATTTTTAAGTAGTTCAACTTACCAGCTTAGAATAGGCTTTCCAGTCCATTACGGTCGGCATCGGCTTCCGCCTAGCCAGCACCCACAACTGGTAGATGCCCAGCACAAATAGGAATACACTTGGGAACCCGAGGACGACGCCATTGACGAAGCACGGCGTCAGTTCAAACTCCTCGGTCACCGGGCCCCATCCAAAGGCATCCTGGCACAAACAAGTTCCGCTCAGCCGTCCAAGCCGAGAGAGCGACCCCAGGGCTTCCGCCTGCTGGAGCAGCAGGAAATTCGGCTCCGGCCCGTCCATTGTTTTTACTTGAACAAATTCAATCGGGGGAGTGGTGGTCGATAAGAAAAAGTCCAAGAAAGGAGGGTTTTGTCGAGATATCATGCGTTATGCATTATGCTTATAAAGCACTCCTTCCTAATTCGGCGAGCCCAAAGTGGCACGGCTCGCCGGTCCGTACGGAGTTCCGAAGCACCCTAATTTTATCCGCAGTCTTAATCAAGGGGGCGAACATGGCGGGGCATTGAAGCTGTACGGCTCCTGAGGCGCTGATTGCAGGGGAGAATCCGGTTAAAACAGCGAGGAGCTGTTGAAAATTGTGGCGAACAGGACGGATCAATTGTGGGACCGCAGGGCGGAGCAAAGCTCTTCCGCACACTGAAATTTCACGGCGTCGAATATTTGCCGGGACGGAATCCGAAACGGGTTATATCCCCTAGATTTATGCGGCGGGGGTGATTATACGGCGACACCTCTAGTAATATATGCGCTTTAGTATGCGATGGGTGCCAAATTGATAATTGTACCAAAATTTGGTAATCGAAATTGAAGGTCGTTGATTGGACTGATGGATATGAGCCCCAGTTTTTTATACTTCACTTCTTAAGCAGACATCTAGGTTACTTCTCCTTCCCTACCCCATTGGTGATGCCTTTCCAAACTACCGTACCGTACTACAGTAGTACCAGTAAAGTGCAAATTGGTGCTGGTACATTGACGTTTTGCCTGGTACTCCTTCCTCCATTTTAATTAACCCAGGGCCACATACCCACCGTTATCACCAGCTACTGAGTCTACTAGACCGAGGAGGTATACTGGGATATACGCAGTTAGCGGTATGAAAATTACGCGCAGTTAAGTATCGGCTATCTCCACAGCTCGGCGGGTTCAATAAGCCTAGGCTAATGTAGGCGGACAATTCTCGTTCTCCAAATTATTTACGCATTACCTGGTACTCGCAAAATTAGAATAATGTCGCTTAAGGTCGGAGGTAAGATATAATTTGGCTAATTTCTGGGCGGTTGCTAACTGATGAAGACTCGTTTCCAGAAGGCGTGAAATTCACTTACGTCCCATACAACCCAGAGCAGTCCGAAGACGTCCTGGCGTGTGGTCTGCCAGTCGCCTACGACTGCGATAAGCAGTTTGCCAACAAAAAGGTTATCATTGTTTCGGTCCCCGGCGCTTTCACTCCGGCGTGCACGGCCAACCACATCCCGCCATACCTCGAGCGACTGGCCCAGATCAAGGCCAAGGGCGTCGATGAAATTATTGTCATTTCCGCTAACGATCCACATGTGCTCAACGCCTGGGGCAAGGCGCTGGGTGCCCAGGGTCGAATCATTTTTGCATCCGACGGTAACGCGGCCTTCTCCAAGTCCATTGGCTACTCGTTGGACCTCAGCGTTCGTGGTTTGGGCGTCCGAAATGCCCGATACGCGCTGGTAGTTGACCACGGCAAGGTCACTTACATTGACAAGGAGCCCGGTATGGAGATTACCGTCTCTGGCGTCAACGCCGTTCTCTCCAAGCTGTAGATTTCTTGCTATATACCTAAATTTGTAGAGTGTACCTACATCAAGGAGCAGTTCCCTCTGCATACCAAAATATGGTAAATTTTTTGTAGCAATTGATATAGCTGAATTTAGGTAGCAGCTCGTGTATATGCGACAAGCGCTCTTGAAAGCATGTGCTTCGTAATGGACCATTGGTGGGACACGTCGTGGCTATTCACTGTTAGTACTGCACTAGGGAGCCGTCAGAGAGAATTCCAACAGTAGGTACTTACTATACCACCGTGTTTCCAGCAGCATAAATGGGAAACCCTTCGCATGCGCCATTCGGTCCGGTTAGAATGATCAAGTCCAACGGCTTGTCAATGCCAATTTCAGACTTCCTCATCAGCTCATCTATGGACTCCCGTGCGACTGAGCCAGAGGCCAGCTGGCCCTCGTCTACGCCTTGGCATATTTTTTGTGCAGCCTGCAGGAGAGATTTCTTCGCATCGTTTCGCTGGAAAACATAAACATTCAATTCGTACCGCCCTGACAGACTTGGCGTCTGGGTAAGGAATGAGGTCGAGCTATTGGCAGAACGTGCGTGGATCTTGATCGACACTCCAGAGTGACCCATAACCTGCGAGCATCTGCTGAGTATGTTCTCCATATTCTGCTCTAGCAAAAAACCAGTTTGCTCATAAATGGACAATGTAGGGATCTCTCTGCTCACAGCCCAGCAAATCAACTCAATGACGTAGCTAACTAACCTCCTCGATTCCCTTTCATAATATAACAGATCTTCCGCTCGTTGAGGTTCTGCTCGGGGATCTGACACTTTAGGGAAGTGCTTCAAGACTGCACCAACATGCTGTGGCACAATTGTTCCCTCAGCCATTGCATTACTCTTGCGGCCAATCATCTCCTTGAATACTTCGTCAAAATTGTTGTATTCGGAGGCCCCAAGATGTATAGCCACTCCTTGCTTGGAAAAGATCGGAAGGAATCGGTAGAGCTCAAGAGCGTAAAAAATTACGCTGAGAAGTGCCCTGAGAATATGGAATTTCAGCAGGTACCAGGTAGACAGCTGAATATCAGCGACATCAAATCGAGACCCTGGCAGAAGGATGTCATCTACATGAAAGCCTTTTACTTTGGTTCCTGGAATACCATAGGTTTTAGGAGTATAAAACTGGACCTTCTCTCCTCCTTCAAGAAGCACATTAATTGATGAACTCATGTCGCCTCGATCAGTTCTGTTTCGCTGATTTGTATAGTAGTGGGTAGGAAATTGGAAAGGGGAGAGGAGAGGTTTCATTGCTGTTGCAATGTGACATGTCAGAATTCGATAAATATTCGACGTCATTCAAACTCAACATACAAATTGGCTTTGTCTACCCCTCACTGCTCTTCGAATCATTGTTTGCTCCATGGGATTACCGGTTATGATGCTGAAAATGTAAGAGATGCTCTCCCACATAGCATAAGCCAATTGGCACGACTATATCTCAGGGTGTAGTATGGGAAGGTTGTAGTGCTATAAACGCATAATCATGAGTACAATGCTACGGCATATGTATATCCTGATGAGGTAAAAGATATATTTTCTTTGGTTACAAAATCCACATTGTCTCCTGTGATGCGCGCAATCAATTACACACTACGTCAAGAAGGTTTTCCCTCATGCTATCAGCGGCCTACCGCTGAGGAAATCCAACCCGTCTACCTTTTACTGGTGTTGGGTGCCAGAGAAGAAAGCACCAGGAGATACTTCGAGTCATACACCAAAGCAGGTGGAAACCACCGAAGAGTACGATAAGAGAGGTAGACTCCTAGGATCGCGCCAACCCCTCGGAACGCACTATGTCCGTCCCGAAGTAAGTCTCCATTATAAGGACACTATTCCCTCTATTTTCTCTTTTCCTTTTCTTCACCGTTTCTATTGTGAACACTCCGGTATTACTACGTGTTT
>NW_027481791.1:0-12997 GCF_965637985.1 Blastobotrys vanleenenianus
CACGTAGAATTCGACCAAGCTTCTTGACATTCTGGTTCGGACGTGTACCTCGGACATATATTGTGATGTCGTCGATGTAGCCAATAACCTTCCCTCCATGTTTCTTCACCACATCATAAAGAGACGACGTATAGATGAGAAACAGCAGCGGGGAAATAGGCGACCCTTGCGGGATACCAGTATTCAACGGCCGTGGCATGGTCAACTTTAGCCTAACTTGGTGACACAGTCCCAACGGCCTCGAAATAGAGACGATTTACTCATTCATTCAAAATCAAAATCCAATCAAATGAGTCCACCCAATGTATCCGCATTCGTGCCGTGGAAATTGGGTAGCTACCCCCCGCGGCTCCCGGGAAACAGTTCCCACAAAGGATTAAAAACCAGGAACCTTCCAAAATGGTGGTTTATAGTCGTAGGGTTGTGATGCGGCTCATGCGGCACATTTCAAATGGTATTGGTCACGAATTTTGATGTCGCACAAGATTTCTGAACTCCCGGTGGCCCAGTTGGCTAAGGCGCGAGACTGTAATGGAATCGATTACGATAATATTGTAATCTTGAGATCGGGTGTTCGACTCACCCCCGGGAGATCTAGATCGACAGATCTATAAATTATAATTTTTTTGCATCGATCGATCGATATCGCGCGCGCGCGCGTGCACGCGCGCATGCATGCATGCATGCAAAAAAAGAAATTTTGATCGACATCAGCAGGATTTGAACCTGCGCGGGCGTAGCCCAAAAGATGCCCGAACACATTAATCTGAGACGAAATCTCAGATCTGAAAGATTCGAGTCTTTCGCCTTAACCACTCGGCCATAATGCCAGATCTGCAAGTTTTGGGCACCGCTCCATATAGGCCTGCCATATATGTTTAATGAGCCGCAAATGCCGCACGGCGTACGCCGCATGAGCCGCGCAAACCAATGAGTACGGGAATCCTGTTGGGTGTCAGAAAAGTAGACTCCTAGGAATGCACTATCTCCTCGGATCACATAAACTCCGTCCCTGTTGGGGCTAAATAGATCTAGACAATAGATTCCTATTATGGCTCCTGGGTGTTGGAAATCAAATATCAATTACACATTATATCTGACCCTAATTTATACAAAAGTACAAAGTTAGACACGAGTACCGAAAATGTCGATATTAAAGACAGTAGAGAAGGAAAGGAGTAAAAGATGGTTAGTGCAAATTTATACTCGTGCCGTACTTCCGAGTAGCGCGCGCTCCAAGGAGTCTACCTTTACGGCTGAGTGTTGGAGGCTAAATAGATCTAGGCAATAGATTCCTATTATGGCTCCTGGGGGGTTGGGGTGTGAATACCTTGAGTACAGATGTTAGCAAGAACAACAATATCAATGTTGGACAGGCGAACAAGTACACAGGAATATCAAGTAGTAAGAAATAACACACGTAAGTCAGGGACAGAGCGCACAGCGATGTCCAAGGTTCTTAGTAGAGTTATGGATCAGACTAGTAATGATAGACTGCAGCAGATTCACAGAAACGGTGAAGAAAGGAAAAGAGAATGGGGGGTGGTGACTCTTTATAGGAGCCACTCAATTGACTGAGTATGATCGGATAGGATGATTCCGGGAAGTCTAGTGCGGAACCTGTAACCTACCAATGGTTACGGTCGTGGTAGTAACTCCAGTATCTCCGGGTTCCTGGTCTGTCTCATCCTGATAAGCTGAGACATGTGAAGTCGATACACATTGTCCCTTTGACTTCCAACAAATCCCAAGTAACTTAATAGTGTCCTCGGACTTTGGAGGGTTCCCTTCTGTCGTTTAGGTGGAGTCTTCAAAGGAGTGGCCGGTGACACCCGCGGCGTCTATGCGTTGGGTGTGTGTGGCCTATCATGGAATATGGTGCCCACATTTGGTACTGCTGGATAGTCAAGACCAATCAAGAACGACTGGAGCGAATCCAGTCTCTCAAAAAGTCTTTAGGCGCTTTCCAAGATACTGCTATGCTCGCCCTCAACAATGACACAGGAGTCCTGCCGATGCCAATTCGTATACGCCGTTCGTCCGCCCCGAGTGCTAACCCTCTGTGGCCAACAATAAAGTCTGCCCCTCCTCATATCATGAGCAAGATTGTGCAGCTGCACATAGTAAAGAGTGCTTAATGTTTTGCCATTGATTACAGTGTATATTTAAATGTTTTATTGAGCCGGCTGTTGAAGCCAAATATTTGGATTATACCGATAACTGCTAAGCCCATGTGTAACACACATCTGATCCCATACTTTAACTTTTCGGCTAACAGTTATATCAACGATGCCAGGTGGCAGACCTCAGGAGATTTTTCATGCCCCACCGTCAAGCAATTGGAGTCTCTCTAGTACAGCTAAGAATGCTCATACACTGCTTTATCACCTGGCTCGCTAGTTTCAATAAATTCGAAAGGCTTTTGCCCGCAGGTGATGAATATCTGAAACAATCTCAAAATTAGAGTTTGTCTGACACATAGAGCGCTTAGCTCTGTTTAAGACTGAAGAGCGAGATACGAATGATAAGGAATTGAACTATCGATTCGAAAAGAATATTATGCAGAACGTCCCGAAACAATGTTTGTATGTATGTAAAAATATATTATATATTTTAGAAGAAATGAGTATAAATCCTTGAATCAGCATGGATTTCCATTTCCATTTTAAAGTTGTTCAGCTCTTCCTTGATCTGTTGGGCTAATGCAGGGGTAAGACGGTTGCACGTATCCAGCTCGGCACGTCGGTCATAATCATTCTTGTCATAAGTGTCGTAAATGACAATTCTAGAGGAGAATTGGACAGTTCTGCCAGGGCGGTTAATAGGGGATGGAATGGTGCCACTAAGGCTGCTAGAGCTATGGTGGTGATGAGCATGCTGAGACAACATGCTGGACTCGCTACTTGAGTGATTGGAGTGGGAAGGAACGAACTGGGAAAGTCGGTTTCGGTATAGCGGGTGGTAATGGTAAGAATTGCCATCGGGGGTAACCGTGGGGGATGGCGAGCGAGAAGTAGAAGAGGTAGTCTTCGAATGCATAGAGAGCCGTTTGTGGGCAACTTGCGACGGCTGAGAGTTGTACTCCTTGTTTTTTTGGACAGCATTAGCAACATCGTCTGATTGAATAGATTTCGGCATTGGCATGCTCTCAAAGCTAAAGTCAAGGTTCAGCTCTGATTGTTCAAGATCAAAATCAATCAACCCGGATGTGCTGCTGCTCTCCACACCAGTAGCGCTCAGGGCACCGCCAATTGCGGTGCTGTTCGTGCTGCTTGTGCTGTTATTGTTATTCCCGGTAGCAGGGTTGTTGTTGTTGTTGTTGACAGTGCTAATGGTAGTAATGGATGAGCTAGCACTGTGGTTGCTCCCGCCAATACTGCTAGCTTTGAGAATGCTTCGTGGAGCTGGCGTATCCTTACTGGGAACGTCCGAGATTGCCTCCTCGTGAACATGCACTTCAGTAGGATTTGGAACTTCCTCATAATGGTCCTTAGCAGTAGCCTCGCTCTTTTCAGACCTAGCCGATCTAGTAGATCGTCGAGATCGTCGACGTTCGAGCGATTTAGTTCGCTCCAGCGAGCTTCGAATTGTCTCTACAGTCAACAAATCGAGCTTCTTTGGGAAAACGGTATCACCTACTGCCATGTCATCGTCGTCACAGCCATCCCCATGTTCAGCGGGTTCCTCAGTATTTGGAGCCGAAGAGTCAGTAGATGTGAGGGAAGGAAGCCTGTCGTCCTCTCTGAGGACCTCCAGTGGAGAAAGATCACGCGGGGACGCTGGCTGGGCAATGACCGAGAGAGTGTTGATAGGGCTCTCCATGTTAGTAGTGGTAGGCGGCTCAGCCTCTGCGACAGAGTGAGAAAGAACAGGCTGCGTCGCCGTAGCAGCTGACGCAATGCTGGTGGACTTAGAGTGGTGTCCGACAAATGGCAGGTTTGTCGTGTTGAATGTCGGTGCTGGCTGCTGCTGAGAAAGGCTGATAGCCGAATCTACGCTCTCGTCATGCTTGTGTTTGAACAGGCCCCGGGACATTCGCTTTAGGTTGGCAAAAGAGATGTTGCTCGCCGTGGATTTGTTAGATGCAATAGATGAGTTATCCGTAGCGGTTCTTGGTAGGATAGCCGATTTGGTCGAGGTAATCGAATTCTTCCGACGATACGAAGGGATTGAGAAGATGGAAGAACGATCGTCACTAGTGAATGACGGCTTGTGTTGCAACGATTCTTTCTTCGAACCAAAAGAAAATGCCTTCTTAAGCTTCGAGAACTTGGATTTGGACTGCTGTCGAGCAGGCTGTCTCAAGTCGGCCATGCTGCTTGGCTTGGTGACGCTAGGCGTTGTAGGTCTAGAGTAGAATTCCGCCTGTCGATCTACCGCAGGATGGGACTCCTCCACTGGCTGAAGCTTTCGCGAAGACATACTTGACGAGGGCCGCTTTATTTCAGGCAGCGCATGGGAAGCGGGAAGAGGTTGGGATTTCATCGACATCGGAGAATGTGGTCTAGCTGGGTTCGATGAGGGAAGCTTTTGCTGCGTAATGGTCGCCGAAGATGCAGCACGTCGATGGCTCTCTTTGGAAGATGACGGAGTTTGGTAGCTCGAGCCGTACGAAGACGGAAGGTCCTTAGACCGCGAGTAGGAGTGACCATAGGACGATAGGGAAGTAGACGAGCCATAGGGCGCGAGGACCGGAGTAGAAACGGACCGCGATGAGCTGCTTGTCAAGCCAATCGTGGAATTTCGGCGCCTATCAGAAGGCAGCACAAGAGTCGAGGGTGGCTGCCTCTGCTGCGGTTGTGGTTGTGGTTGCTGCTGCTTTTGTACCTGCTTAGCATGCAGCTTTCGATCGTTAGTGACTAGATGATGGTTAGCCCGTAGAAATTATTAGCGAGAGGGAGGTAACTTACTTTCCAAAAACTCTTTATCTCGCGTTACTTTTTCCCGTTTGGTGTTAGATGAAGAATCAATGACCAGGGATTTTCTCTGTTGTTGGTTAGTTGGCTGTTTCGGGAGAGAAACGTTCGACGTCGAGTAGCTATGCGGTATGGATGCCGTAGACTTGGACTGGCGATGCTGCTTTTGGCTCGCGGTTATCGTCGAAGACCCCGGCGGATTGAAATAAGTCTGAATTGGCGGTAGCTTAGCTGTTGGCGGCTTGGCAGGAGACTTTGAAGCATTAGTGGTAGTGGACGTATTACCAGTCGATGCCGAAGTATGGGTCAGTGCCGGCGAAGGCGATGCAGAAGAAGTAACCGACGAGGCCGATGACAGGTTAGATGCAGAGCTTGAGTTTGAATTTGAGTTGGTCGAAGAGGAAGAGGACGGCTCTTCAGTAGTGGTGGCCGTAGTGGTAATAGGCTCAGTAAGGTTCATCGGTGCAGAAAGCGACGTAGAGAGCGACTTGCGCCGATGGTATCGGTCGGGGGCCCTGACAGTTGCGGCCGGCGGAGTTGAGGGCTGCGAGTACTGCTGGACCATGCCAGTCGCAGCAGCAGCTGCTACGGAAGCACGTTTCTCATCAAAATAAGACTGCGAATAGACCGATTGACGCGACGATGGAAACGCCTGAGCAGCGGCCGGGGACGCTAGTGGCGAGAATGGTTGAGCCGGCGGCGGCGGAGCGTTATTTCTATAAATGACATAGGGAGCCGGCGACACAGGGGCGGAATTGACCGATCTTGGGATTGAGTATTGTGGATGATGAGCGAGCGGCAGTGGACTGTGGTATGCAGCGGAACCTACGACCGGAGTGGGCGTGCCTGGCTGGATATAATACGGGGGGTTTGGATGGTGATGGTGATGATGATGAGGCGATTGGTTGTGTTGTTGAATGTGTCGGTAGTTGTTGTTCATTATTATCACCGCTATTATTATTATCAGATCTCTCTGGTCCCTCCCCGATCAGTAACAATAATAATAACACCAACAATAATATAATCAAGATCCCAAAAAGACTTCGTCTAAATAATCCGCTCTATTGTATTGCAGGTGTGTTCTTTTTTATTTTCTTGTCGTCAATTCAAATGCGCTCGAATAAATATCAAACCGATGATGACATGCAAGCTCCTTTATATGGTTCGATTACCCGCGCAAAAAACGAAGGAAGAATGCAATTGCGAATGTAGAATGCAAATAAAAATAATAAAAAAAACGAAGGCAAGTGACGGTACACTTTTAACGAATGGACCAAAGGTAGGAGTGTACGGACTATCTCCTAATATTAAAAGCGCTTAAGGTTAGCGTTGAAGAGCCAAAATAAAAATAACGGCTGCTACCACCCCCCTCTTGTTTTAATAGGGAATTTCACTCTCTCTCTCTCGCCAAAACAATTCCAACTTACAAGCAAAAACGACTGAACGGACTACAATCGAGGATTCGCAGCCACTCGATAAATAATCTTTATTCTATAGACGTGCCTGTCCGATAGCAACGGAGGATATAAAAAAAAGGAGAATAAGAAGGAAAAAAGGTCGGGCTTGGAAAAAGGGGAGAAGAAAAATCTAAGGGGTAAAATACTAAAACCACAATGCCTCACTAAAAAACGCAAAAAAAAAAAGCAAGCACGTACAACATACAGGCAGCTGGGGCTTCCCGGCCAAAAATAGGTTTGTCATTGCCCGTACTGGCCACACTTTCTCAGATCTCCCATTTATTTTTTTCGGGTCCCCCCTCCTCCCTCCTTTTAGTAACGCACTACATATATATCCTCCACTCTGCGCAGAGAACTAGGCCCTGAGACTCGATTGCCGCGTCCGGGCTGCTGGGGGGTCGAAACTCGATCTGACACTAATGGTAGATCGACTTGTTTGGGTATGAGTGTGATGCCTTGTCCGATTAGGCGAGCACCAATGGCTGGGCTATGCGTTCACCGTCTTTGTTTTGATGCATGGCAATCGGCGCTCAATTGGAGATCCCTCCCAACTGCTGGCCGCCCTCCCTCAGTTAGAGTTAAGCTAAGGAGCGCGCCCGTTTTATAGCGTGACAAACCACGCGGATGCCTGTCCCTGGGCGTCCCTCTCGTTGTCGTGTCTGTCCCAGCTAAAAATACACCGCGAGCTATGTCTTTCCGAGGGCCTGCTGTATGACATTTTTGTCTCGAAGCTTCTGACGTGTGTCGGTTTTAAAATGTCTGCGCAGCCCGTATATAATTATCTGTCGTGATGACTGGGACTTAATTAGCCAAATCACGCATGGAAGCGATCTCCTGCGTTGTAACTCTGTAATTTTCTACGCACCACAGCGAGCTGGGAGGGGGGGGGGGGGGTTCTTTCTTCATCGTTTGTGGCGGAAGACAGTCAGTGGTAGTAGTCGCAATGTGGTTTCAATTGTGCCGGGTCTTTTCGCACTCCCGAGCCCATGGCTCGCGGCTAAAACATCACAATCTAACAAAGGCACAGCCTCTGCACCCATGGGACAGGGAGGTGGCTCGTAAATGCACGAGTTCATATAGACGCTGCGAGAGGAATTGCCAGCAATTGTCGGCCGTGTCTCTAACAATGTCGCGGGGAAGCCATCAAAAGTCGGTTCTTTGCAACCTCGTGTCGCCGTGCGTGGTTCGTCCCTATCGCCTGTCTCTCATCTCAAACACCGTTTGTGTACGCGTCTTGCGCACGCACACAACGCGCGTTGAACACACCAACTCCGCCTCGGCTAGGCGCATTAGTGAGCGACACATGTACAATCATTCTCTCCCTTATTATAGGGGGAGGGAGGGGAAGGGTACCCTACCGTCATAAGCTGCATTTACCTGTGGAGTCGGGCAAGGGGGGTGGTGCGTTCAAGAGGTCTTTGTGGCCCCATATTTGCACCTTAGGCGGGCTGTTAGCGAAGGGCCCTTTTTGCATCTCCCACGCTTGGTGGTGCGTCATTGGGAGAACCCAGCGTTAAAACGGTTACCTACGCCTGTGAAACTCAAAGCACAACACGGTGTACAGTGTGGTGTGGTTTTGTGCCGCGGGACAGGGATCTTTTTTCTCAAACACACAGTTGCTGCTGCACCCACCAGCACCAACAGCGTTTTGAATTGAAGCAGGGCCGTTACAGATAATAGTAAAAAAAAAATGGTAGGCATGGTGGTGAGGACTTCTTCTACCTCCTCTTACTCCGGATCACTTCCTTCTCGCCAGGGTCAGCAGTCAAGCGTATCGAATTACATGCCTCTCTCAGACTACCCTGACCTCCAGGTGACGTTTTCGTCCACGGAAATTCAGGAGATCCGCCGGTCATGGAACGCCATGAAGGACGACCCGACAGCCCAGGAGAAGGCGACCGTCCACGGCACCGCAAGCGCCTTCTTCTGCCAGCAGTTCTACGAGAACTTGTTGGGTGAGTATCCGGAGCTCAAGGTGCTCTTCCCATCCATCAAGTCTCAGTCCTCTTCCATGGCGGGCATCCTGTCC
The DNA here is from genome assembly GCF_965637985.1 of Blastobotrys vanleenenianus. Classification (NCBI taxonomy): domain Eukaryota; kingdom Fungi; phylum Ascomycota; class Dipodascomycetes; order Dipodascales; family Trichomonascaceae; genus Blastobotrys; species Blastobotrys vanleenenianus. Next base: position 8,403 of record NW_027481791.1, read on the forward strand.
CTGGTTATCTCGCAACTGGAAAACCTGTCTCGGGTGAACGAAATCCTGTCCTCTTTAGGCAAGCGACACTCGCGGATCATCGGCGTCGATGTTGGCCACTTTGAGCTTGTCGGCAATGCGCTGCTCAAAACGCTGAATGACCGTCTGGAAGACGACTTTTCTATCGAGCTCGAAAACGCTTGGATCAAGCTGTACTCGTACATCGCCAATGTCATGCTCCAGTCCGGCGAAGACCCACCACTTCCTCCTCAGTCCCTGTACCCAGCAGCACTAACCCCAACCTCCTCTGCTGCTAGCGACTCTTCGAGACAGTCGCAGTCGACCAAGAGTCAGACAACAAGATCGGTTACGGCCATCCCGCCTGCTGTCCCAGCCAAGTCCTCTGCTTCTAACGTCAAGGCAGCTGTCCCTACTAACGATCCGGCTTCCGGTGGCTACAACCCTTCAAAGTCGTACTTCAAGAGTAAGAACAAGCCAAAGAAGTCCAAGAAGAACCAGGATTGCGTTGTTATGTAATGCGTTCTATCTTGTTTAGTGTGGGCTGGTTCCCTGAAGCATTTTTGCCATCTTCTTTCGTATTCTTGTTCCTGTTAATTGTAAATAACTAATAAATAATAATAACTTATAAACGGTTACGATCCTAATAATAACAAGTATTTATTATAAGTTCGCATACTACTGTGTAATACAGTAATAATACGAGCATAGACATTGTTGGTTGGAGCATGGGGGATCTACAGCAGTATGCGGCTCATGCAGGTATGTCTTATCACGAATCGATCTGATGTCTTCATCTGCCTTAGTCCCACTGGTACCACTAACATGGATCATCCATATAGAGCAGTCTTTTGTTTTGTTTATCGCACCTGATTTCTTCCACCAGAAACGGTAAATCAACTGCTATGTGTGTTTCGGGCCTGCTAGTCCACTCTTGTTACAAGGCCGGCGACGCGTTCGTTGAAAACGTCCTCAACAACAGAAACGTCAACATATTTGAAATATTATATGCCTTTCTTGTCGTTCCCTGATTGCACTCTAGCAATTACATATCTGATGTCTCGAGCTCCCGTAGTTTCGCTTCGTTGAAAGAAAGACTCTGCTGGGGAGTAACCCACCGGAGTAACTAAAAATTTGTTACAACCCATTTGCGGCTTGCCACTCATCTTGACAGATTTGTTACAGCCTTGCTCACCTTTCGGACTGTTTCACACTCAGGGGGGCAAAACTATCAGTGGGATCAATGTGGCGCGCGCATGGTGAAAATTTAAGTGGAAAATTTCAACCATTGCCGATAAGAAAAATCAAAAGATAATGATCCGGCGGTGGAGAGGCGTGCCGTTTCGGTCCATTTATATGGCCTCGAGGAGGAGAAAACCGGTCGATAATGTCCAAGAGAAGAGAGCACTGGCTAAGGATATCCAGGAAGAAAAAGAGCTGCGAGAAGGACTGAAGCAGTTGCAAGCGTACAATGCGGCGCTCAAACGACACATTTGGGAGCAGGACGACGAGAAGATGAGAAAAGAAATAGCCGAAAGAGAAGGCCTTAAGCTCGATCGCAGCCCTAGCGAAAAGGAAGTCGACGATCTGACCGAGTTCTTGTCGCTGCCTGAAGAAGACAAATTAGGCGCTAAGCTGTTTGAAAGTGCCCCAAAGCTGCCACAGAAGCTCATGGAGCGGGTCGGTGGACAGGCATTGGTTCTAATGAACCAGGAGAGATGGGCCCCCGTTGTTAGGGCTCTCTATAACAACCCCATGCAGCTGAAGGATCTGACAACTGGCACGGTGGACAGCTTGCTGAAGGCAATACCGGTCAGCGAACGAGCAAACTACGCAGGCATTATTAAAGAGATGATGGATGATGCAGGGATAAAAGAGTCCAAGTTTACTATGGACTTGATCATGGCCGGATATGCTGACCGTGGAGCAGTTGACGTCGTTCGAGCGTTTATGAAGCATATGGTGGAGCAAGGGTATCGCCCTGATGATTTTACCTATGGCCACCTGCTCAAGGCCCTAGGCAAGCAGAAGGACCTGGTAAACAGTGCCAAAGTTCTCAGAGAGATGCAGGCAAACGGTATTGAGCCCAGTATGCGGGTTTGCACAACATTGCTGCAGACCTGTATCAAAGTCGGCGATTATAAGCAAGCACAGGACATTTTTGCAATGATGAAGTTCTTGTCCACAGAATCGCAGCCTGATGTCCGCGTTTACAACTCGCTGATGCTCGCGGCTGCCAAAGAATATAACGTCGACCGAGTGCTTGATCTGTTCCGCGAAATGACTACAAGACCCATCGACCCGCTTTCTCCAGACGTTGAAACATACCAAACGCTGATCTATGCCTGCAGTCGAGACCTCAAAACGCATGTGTTGGCTTGGAAGTACGTGCTCGAGCTTCAGCAGCGCAAGTACCCTATCACCAGGAAGCTGGTTAACACGATCATGTATTTATGTGGGTCCACCGGCGAGCTCTCCTTTGCGCGAGCCATGTTTAGACAGCTGTGCGGCGATCCTACGTCGTATCCAGATGCATTAACTTTGAATTCCCTGTTCAAGGCCTACGCCAATTACAAGCCTGGATTCATTTCGCCTGTCCTGCTTACGAGTGATCTGGGTAACCAAATTAGATCCTCCTTCCTCTTTGTCACTGACGCTAAATCGACTAATGAGTACCTCACTCCCCCACTCTTAGATACCCCTCTGTTAAGGACACCTTTCTTGGTAATTGCCGAGTCCCAGGCAATGTTTGAGTTCTTTAAAGAGCACCACCCAGATTGCATCAACGATAAGAACATCCTTACTTATCTTTCGATCCCAGCTCGATGTCGCAACTTCGATGAGTTCGCTAGGCGGTATAACTCATGCACTTACATCGAGGACCCTGATTCCGTGGAAATTGTCGGAGAACAACACCCTGGAAAGGTTTGTCGAAACCATCATACTTATGATCTTGCCATTTCTTTCTGTGCAGAGAACCCGTCGCCGAAAACCCTCGAGTTTGCACAGAAGGTTTGGACAGATAGGGGAAAGTGGCGGAAAACTAGAGCATTCCGTGAATTACCACAGGAACAGCGAAAGAAGTCAGATTTCCTATTTGCGAGAGGTATGATCGATGTTCTAGCTGCCAATGAGCTGCCTTCTGAGGCATGTGACATTCTTGGGTCGACTATCAAATTATTCCCATGGCGTCGACACCACCTTGTAAACTTGATCAACACAGTCCAAAAACACGAAGATTTTGCGCTGTTGGGTAAAATCGAAAAGCTGATTACCAACAAGAAGAAGAGAGAAAAGGGCATCTGGAAAGAATATGCACGCGTCCAAGGCGATGCCGATTACAGTCATCTCACCAAACGATAGAACTTATCTAACCGTGCTTCTTCATTTGCATTGTATTTATCTAGATTTTGTAAATAGTTTTGTATATAATAAGTATTTATGGCCCCGGGCTCCACCGGCTAAACGATTTAATTTGATGCTCATTTCAGCATTTACATTCTGAAGACTTTAATTGTATTAACCGGCCCCTGTCTCCTTCGCGATGCCGCTCGGCCACTTGAAAACATGGTTTTTTATTATTATTAATCTATTGGCGTCTTGTTGGGGCCTTAGGCCAGAGACATCAGAAGAAGAAGATATCTTTATTTTAAGTCGGGGGGGGGGGGGGGGGCACTACTTGCTAAGGACGACTATGGTCAAGGTCAGTCCTCTTGGGCGATGGCCCTCTTGGAGAAACCGGGCCATTCTTTCGAGTCCTTCTTTCGTGCCGAGAAGTGTCGGCTGGTCGAATGTGTCGCTTACCTCCTGAAGGAGGAGCCTTTGTGCATGAAAACATGGTTTTTAATAATATAAACAAGCTTAATGGGCTACCAAATGGCAACCGGCACAGAATACAGAATTCATTCATACTTGAAGGGTACGAAGTTCAAAAATACGTAAATGGAATCAATAGTATCAATAGCTGTCCTCTATATCTAAAATAGATTTAATATACATAAGTATAATCCCAGATATAATATGCTTGTCCAACTAGAGAAAAAAATCCGAATATTGAGCAAATTATTCAAATTATCGCCGTTGTTTACGTAATATTTTAATTTTTTGTGTATATTGATTAGTCAAAGATTACGTAATCATTAACTTCATGTTTCGGAATGCAAGAAAAAATTTTATTCAACAACTAGACGCGGTAGCTCAGTTGGTAGAGCGTCGGATTCCAAATCCGAAGGTCATTGGTTCAAGTCCTGTTCGTGTCAGGAGCCGTGGAAAACACCTTCACAAGCTCGTGAAGCCGCAATTTTTATGCACGCGTTCATGCATAATGTCTTAGACATGCATGCGCGTCACACGCGTTAACTATAATAATTAATATATATATCTTATAAAAGGATAGCACAAACATATATATATACACTTAGAAATTTAAGATAGACGGCCAATTAGGCACCCAACACTGTTGGATGTAAAAGCTGAAAGTACAAGTGTTAGCCTTCACAAGACAAATGTCTAGGATGCGAACAGGTACGCAAATATCAAACGTAGTAAGAAATAACAAGCACACTTCACAGAGTAGATGGGCAACGGCCTACAGCTAC